>NC_046376.1:32651036-32716329 GCF_011125445.2 Fundulus heteroclitus | reverse complement strand
TGACATGTGTCATTTATTCTTGCACAACTGTTGTGATGACATTGAAAATGGCCAGGTTGGCAACTTTAGTTTCTCATTATTTCACATCAGTATTGCTGACATATCATTCTAATGAGTTTTCCCCCCCCTTTCAGTTGAGAGATTTTTCCTCTTTGTATCAGTACAGAATCACGGTTCCAAAAAAAAAAAAAAAAAAAAAAAAAAAAAAAACCCACATGACCTGGATGACTGAGAATCTTCACAAGCATACAAGCAAGCTGCTTTTATAAAAAAAAAAAAAAAGTTTAACACCTTCCTAGGGTTACTGCATTGCTCGTCTGATTAGCATACTCCATGTAGAAAGGCAGAGATTTGAACCCTTTTTTTGCTTCAAGATAGCACCATAAGTAATTGGCATCATGTGCCGACCAAAAGCCCATCCTACTTGATTTTTGCCGAATTCTGGGTTAAAAATATATATAATTGGGACCCCTCGGTAATACCCTTTTGAATCCAGAAGGGAGACATTCCTTAGAGGCATGGTCAGGGGTTGCCTTTTCTTCCCTCATCCGAGGCAGGTTTATCACAGCTGCTTTTATCCACGAAAAGATTTTACCTTTTTAAGCACTCCTAAGTGGGCTTTAGGATTTTATTTTCAAATCAGGACAAAATTTTTTTTATGAGGCTTTGAACAGAAGGCACTAGGCCTTCCAACCAAGAACTAAAGGCAGAGACAAGTCCAGCTCAAAATGTTTATTCAGAAAAATAAGTTACAAGAAGACCAACTACTGAATACACACCAGGAGACAAGCCACACTACAACTTCAGATACAGATTAGAACAGATCAGTGAAATGCTTCCAAGCAAATTGAGTAGATTCAGGAATATTTCTACTCCATGTAGACTTTTGGGCCTTTAGCTTTTGCACCCCAGGGTGTGCTTGTCAAACAGGTACTCTGCCATCTTTTGTTGTGGGCATCCATGCGTCTCAGGTTGGTAATGTAGTCGCCAAGCTTCTTGATGGCCTCCACCTGGTCGTTCAAGTAGTTGGACTCCAGGAAGTCACACAGCTGAAAAGGAGTTTCTCATTAGATTCAAAACATTGAACGCTTCATTAAAATATAAAACAAATAAAAGCCACATTAAACTTACATGGGGTCGACGTGATCAGAAGCCAGCTTGTGCAGGTCCAGCAGGGCCTGGTTGACATTTTTCTCCAGCTGCAGGGCGCACTGCATGGCCTCCAGGCCACTGCCCCACTCATCCTTCTCCGGTTTCTGCAAAAAATTATATTTTCAGAATACCTTCCTCAACTCAGTTTTCTTAAAGTTTATTTTAAATTGTGCTGGGTGCCACCGCAGGCAATTACCCCGATGAACAAAGCGTCAGTGTCCATTTACAGACACCAGGAGCAGAAGGCTCATTTTCTAATATTTTGCAGCGCTAGGAAAGCAGCTCCGTTTACCTTCACGTCCTGGAGGAAGATGCGGCCTCCTCTCTTGTTCTGGAAGGACAGCAGCTTCTCAGCATGCTCCTCTCCTCTCCTCATCGCTGTTCTCCTTGAAGTAGTGAGAGAAGCCCGGCAGCGCCACGTCGTCGCGGCAGAAGTAATATGCCTGGTGGAAAAGCAAAGAGGTAAACAGTTATTAGCCTTAACGCCGCCATCATTATCGGGCTATGGTCAAGACGCATTAAGTCACGGCGGAGTCTAGGAAGAATTAAAGCTTGAGTGTAAGCGCAGCGTTTTGGGTAACAAGTGAGGTTGACGAAAAATTAGCCAATAAGCAGGTTAGTGACACCAGTAGTGAAAGGTTATTCTTACCATAGAAGTGTAGGTGTAGGAGGCGAACAGCTCCATGTTGACCATCCTGTTAATGGCGGCCTCGCAGTCGCGGTGGTAGTTCTGACGCACCTGAGATTCCATGTTGGCTGGCGTTTGAGTTTTTTAATCAAAAAACGAACGGTAAAAAAATAAAGCTTTAAGTCAACTTCAGTAGTGTTCAAGTAGAAGCAGGGTTGAGAGATCTCCGGAATGCAGGCTTGCTCGGCTCAATGAAAAAGGAGGAAGTTCCGTTCAAACACTGTTGAAGCAAGAACTCCTTGAAGCTTTGTTTCTTCAGTGGAAGCTGCCCTGTATTTATACGGCTCGCGAGACCTCGTGACAGACATTGACGTCATGTAACTCAGCAGGTTTTCCGCCAATGAGCAAGCGAGGGTGAGACAAGCAGGATGTAACACAAAACTCGAGGAAGTGATAACATTTCTTTCGTTTCTTGGAGCCGGGGAAACCAAGGATGTTCTCGTGGTCTCGTGTTGCCACGTGCGATGACGACATATTTCCCCAGACTATTCATAAAGTAGTAAACTGAATAGCAGTTTATTGAAATTTTCTGTGAAATGTGTGCACAACAATCAGTATGCTTGCTTAAACACCATTGTACACCATTCAAAAAGACAACACATCTGAACTGGATTTAATAAATCAGTTAATCTGGTTTTAAAAAGTCTTCCCTGAGTTTTCTCTTATGGTAAACTAAGGTGAACCTTGCAGCCACAAAGTGAGGGCTGTCATGTAGCTGGTGGCAGTGCAAAAATAAGCACCACAGCTCCTCAATAGAACCCAGTGTCAGCCCTAACTGGCTAGAACTGCATGGGTGGATGAATGTGTACAAAAGTTTTGAAATGTTACAGTTTCAAAACTTCAAAATTTCTTTGTAAAAACTATACTTACAGTATAAAGTACTCTTATTGAGATGCTAGAAAAGATGTGTAGTGGAGCCTTTTCCCTGTATGCCGTTGCATGTGGACTGGCTGAAAAGGCACATTCTGCTCTTCTTAAAAGAAATATAAATGTTGCTGTTTGGGGTTAGGGTTATTCTGAGGGTGAGCACACTTATTCAACTGAGTCATTGTAGCTTTTTTTGGCCACAGCACAAATGTGCTAAACTGAACTTGGTTCACCTCCCTGCGCACCGTGTGACTTTCAAAACTGCTGATGTGACACTGAAATACACCAGCATGATTTTTATGCTTTTACTCAACATCAGAGCAATCTTGCATGACAAAGCAAAACAAACAGACAAAAAAAGCCTCACTTAGCCAGACCTTTCGGTAACATCCACCAAACTCACTTTAGATATAGTTTTGAACCATGTAGCAACACGTCATGTTCAGTTTTTCTATTTGTTTTGCTATTTTGCTGTAAAATGCTATCTTATCAAGGCAAGATCCACCCATTCATAAAAAGTTATCATTATTATTTGTAGTAATAGTTGGGATTATATATATATATATATATATATATATATATATATATATATATCTATATATATATATATAGATAGATAGATAGATCGATAGATAGATAATATATACATATAGATATATATAGATATCTATATATATATAATATCTATATATATATATATATATATATATGTAGTGGTTGTGTGGTGGCCTAGTGGTTTAGAGCACAGAGCTTTGGTCCCAGAGGTTCTGATTCAACTCCCACAAGCTGCCATTCTGGGTCCCTGAGCAAGACCCTTAACCCCCAATGCTCCCAGGCGCTGCACAGTGGCAGCCCACTGCTCCCAAGGGGATGGTTAAGATGCAGAAGTGAATTTCTCCATTGTGAGATCAATAAAGTTAATTTTATATATATATATATATATATATATATATATATATTAATATATATATATATGTATGTATGTACCTAATCCTGTATACTGCTGTACGGGCTTGTCTGTGTGGACGCCTGCTTTGTTTAAAACCTCTTCATTCAGTAGAACCATAGTCTTTCTTTACAAAGAGGTTCATTACCTTTTTGACACAGTGCACCTGACAGATAAGGGATAGAAATCCCAGCACCTTCAGACTTTTTGAAATTTGAAGCATATACAGTAGTTCTCCCTCTTATTCATTGATGGGTAATACATAACAAACACATTCCCTGCTTCTGTAAGAGGCTCAGCTTGTAGAACAGGTCCATCTGTCACATAATTTCACTTTTAGTAATGGAGTCTGCAACTTCCTGAAGGCTTTTCTGGCCGTTGAACAATGCTTAGGAAGTAAAAGCTTGTTCCATAACATGCTGCTGAACGTCTTCATTTAGAAGTAATAGTGAGCACTGTCTTGCGAATCTTCTGGAAGGTAAACCCTAAACCTAATTCTCCAGCCTTGTATGTAGGCTACTACACAGAATAAGTCTGAAGCATTGTTTTATATTGTCTTTTATATCATCAATCAACCAGAGAATAGATGAACAGAACAGATAAAAATTAGTTGTTGTTTTTTGCTAGATCTGGCTTATTGTTTAATAGTAATTATCCTTTTGAATAAACAAACAGAAAAATTAAGCAGAAATATAAAAGTAAATAGAGCAACTGCAGTGTTACTTAAAAAAACGTTTGCTATTTGCTGTTGTTCAGTATTAACCATTTTGCAGACCATTTATCTGTACTCCAGTTTTTTATGTTACAAAATATTAAAGGTTTCTTCAATGCTGCTGATAATTTAGCCTTTCTGGTCATTTTTACATTTTATGCACATCCTTAAGTTTAATGACCTGTGGTTGCCTATGCCTCTTGGGGTAGTTTCTTTGTTTGGTATATACCTCCTAAATGTTGAGAAGATAATGATGTGCCTCGAAAAAATAACTCTTAAGCCTACAGTGCTGATATAGATGTAGATGTACTGATTGCTTCTTTAATCAGCATGCTCATTAAACATGTTACAGTTTTTATTGGTTGCTTTTTGACACAGCAGTCAACTCAAAACCCACATTTTTCAAACAGTTAACGCAGAGGTCTAAACAGTGGCACCAATGGTCAAATTAAACATTTTGTTTGCAAAAGGCTCCAACTCTGCCAAAACATTTAACATATGATCCAAAAGCAAATTTTGCCCTCAACAACACAACTTTCACACACATGTTTGAGCCCTTCCAATCATTCGTTACACACAAGGGCAACAAAATACAAAACACCACACTCAATGTGAATCAGTGCAGCTTTGCTGGTTTGTTGTAGCCAAAGACTGTACGCAGCTTACATGGCAGCGTCATTTGTAATCAAATTTGCCTTTTTGCAAAAAATGGATCCAGAAGCAAATATGTTGTGATGCAAATTTTATTGATTCTTCATTCTTTTTTTCCAGATAAACAAATGAAATATTCCAAAAAATGAAAGATTCCAACAGAAAATACTAGGGCTGTTTGTTCCTTCTAGTCCATTCTGTCCTGACGAATAGGCCACATGACCTCATCTACATCACACTCAATATTTTCCCTTATGATGCACCTAGGGAAAATCTTCTTGCATGCCTGATCCATCCTTGACATGCCTCTGCATCTATATCATGGGCACCAGCAGTCATTGCATTGAGCAAGAGCTTCTGCTCATAGGGGCAGTGATCATATACTTTCCATCTCCATGCACTGAATAATTCCTCTATAGCAATAGATACAGAAATATCTGTATATACTGTATAGCAGCAATACCTGCTCTCCCGTTGAATAACTCTTACAATGGAAACAACTGTGTTTCTATGAGAACATTTTGGCCTCTTGTCCCGCCCCCTCTAAGGGAAAGACCATGATTTACCACCTGATCAATCATAGTTGCCTAAATTTCAATCTGTAACTTCAGCTACAATGCCACCTCACACATGGATTCCTCTTCCTCATAATCTTCTTCCCCTGACCCATCTACCTCTTACTCTGACTCTCATCTACCTCAGACCATCCATGCTCGCAAAGAACAACAACCAAAATGGCACCATTTAAGGCCTGCAGACAGATTGCAAATTGAAAAATTGTGTAAAGATAGTGTCAATCAGGTTGCTTCAGTGATTTTCATACCGATCAAGAAGTTTCTAAGAGCTTTGGAACATATGGTTTCTGTTTTGGCTACCACAGCTAAAGCAATGGAGTTTTGGACTGCATGAAGGACATCTGTGTTAAACTGTTTTTGCAAAAGGGGCGGGGAAAAATGTGTTCAAACCAATGAGAATGGGTTAAACTCATTAGCAAGAGGTGTCTTTGCTCTGTTGAGATGGTGATGATGAAAACTGAGAGGTTGCCAGTTTCTTCAAACGGTCAAAGCAATCAATAAAAAACTGTAAAAATCGACAAGTTATTGTTTGCAAAACTGCTACCCCTGGTTCGCTTTTTTGAGTGTGTTACTAACAACACCTATTGGTGTTGGGATGTCTTTAGAGTGAAGCCAACAAAGGTAGCAATTTTCAATTATTAGGCATTTTAAAATGAAGTCAGAGGTAATAGTAATATCATCTTTATTGTCATTGAAACATACACCACAAGGAAATTTGTTCTCTGCTTTTATCCCATCACCCTTGGGGGAGCAGTGGGCTGCCATGTGCAGGCACCTAGGGGAGCAATTGGGGTTAAGAGGTCTTGCTCAGGGACCCAGAGTGCAGGCACTGGGGATCGAACCGGGTACTTGCATCGTTCTCTGAGTGCAAGCGTGCTGCTTCTAACCACTAGGCCAACACTCCCCCAATGGTTTCTTGCAGAGATGCAAGAAACCGTTCTAATGGATTTTTTTGATTTTTTTTTTTTTTTTATGAAAATGTTAAGACATGTAGTTTTTTCAGGCTGTTGTAGAGTGAGAGAGAGCAAGACTACAGCAGATAACATGGAGCTGAATTAATTAAGATTTCCGTTTTTCCCTTTAATGCTTTCAACCTGTGTTATTCTAGAAAACATACCACTGCGGATTCTTTACTGCAATTTAAAACGTTAAGTCCATCATGATTATTGTGTTAAAAACATCAAAAAGCTGTATCACAGAGAGTGCTCTCTCCCACGCAGTGAGACATTACCAGTGCTCCTAAAATGATTGACAGTAACAATAAAAAAAGCTTATATATATATATTATATATATATATATATATATATATATTATATATATATATATATATATATATATATATATCAGACAAAATTGGTATTGATTGGTTTAAAGTTTTACAATAACTGAAGACCAGAAATACAACACCAAATCTTTGATTGATGTGTCTTTAAAGAATGTTGTAAAATTTCTTCTTACAACCCCCAAAACATCAAGTCAGAAGAACGTTTTCACTCAGCTTCATGTTTATTGACAAACGTTTATTAACGTCTTCAATGTAGCAGGAAAACAAATTAAAGCAGAAGAAGTACAAGAAAGCATTTTGTAGTATGCTTTCGTAGTATTTTCCGACCATCTCATTCCTAAAGAGGAAACCTCTTTTCACACTTTCTGTCTCTTCCATCAGTCCCTGACCATTAACAGAAACAAGCTTTATTTCCCCACTTTTCAAACACATTTGTGTCATGCTTGATTCCCAATGTTGCTCCTGCGTTCAACAAGAATAGAATGCAGGAGCAACAGCCGAAGAGCTCCTTTTGCCCAGCTGCCTCCTCCAGCTCATCGCACTGTACTCTGATGTCAGCTGCTTTAGGCCTGTCAGGATCTGCACTAATTGATGGAACAATGAATTCTATTCTCCAGCTAAAAAGCCAGAAGGAGAATCTTCTGACATCATGTTGTGACTCAGCCATGCTGGAGAACCCTCCGGAATGGCTGAGTTAAAACAATTCTCCAAAAAAGCGCTGGCCAAAATCCCTCGACAGTGACGGAAAAGATTCAATTAGTGTTATCAGTGTTATGATTGCACAAACGTATCACAATAATGTAAGAAAGCATAAAATACCCACTGAAGGAGTGTTACATAAATGATTGTGTATACTCTTATCTGATACATGTACACAGTTGCAGTGGGTAACTGCACTGCCTTTGCATTTCATGGCACATTTACAGTTTTCCTTGTGGCATTCCCAGGAGAAATTCCTCTGTGGAACAATGACCTCCTTTTGCTTGCATCTCACCCTGTTCAGGACTGCCCCAAATCTAACAGAGCTGTCAGATGAACCGCAGGATACAAAGGGTCAGATTTTAATTACAGTTTTTAATAGATTGCTTTGACCTGTTTGAAGAACTGGCAACCTCTCAGTTTTCAGCATCACCGTCTCAGCAGAGCAAAAGACACCTCTTGCTAATGAGTTAACCCATTTTCATTGGTTTGACTCATTTTCCCGCCCTTTTGCAAAACAGTTAACGCAGATGTCATTCATGCAGTCCAAACTCCATTGCTTTAGCTGTGGTAGCAAAAACAGAAAACATATGTTCCAAGCTCTTAAGAAACTTCTTGCTCAGAATGAAATTACTGAGGCACCTGATTGAACCTCTTTTACACAATTTTTCAATTGCAGTCAGTTTGCAGGCTTTACGTAAAAGATGCCATTGTTGTGTGTGTTCTTTGCAAGCATGGATGGTCAACGTAAGGCAGATGAGATCAGAGTAAAAGGTAGAGGGTGTCAGGGGGAAGAAGATTATGAGGAGAGGAGTCCGTGTACGAGGTGGCAGTGTAGCTGGAAGGACTCAAGTTACAGATGAAATTTAGTCAACTATGATTGATCATGTGGTAAATCATGGCCTTTCACTTAGAGGGGCGGGACAAAGAGTCCAAAACTTCTTTCAATAGAAACAAGGTTGCATCCATGGTAAGAGTTTTCGACGGGAGAGCAGGTATTGCTGCTATACAGTTTATACATTCTGTATCTATTCCTATAGAGGAATTATTTAGTGCATGGAGATGGAAAGTATATGATCACCCCCCCTATGACCAGAAGCTCTTGCTCAATGCAATGACTGCTGCTGCCCACAATATAGATGCAGAGGCATGTCAAGGATGGATCAGGCATGCAAGAAGATTTTTCCCTAGGTGCATTGCAAGGGAAAATATTGAATATGACGTAGATGAAGCCATGTGGCCTATTCGTCAGGACAGAATGGACTAGAAGGAACAAACAGCCCTAGTATTTTCTGTTGGAATCTTTAATTTTTTGGAATATTTCATTTGTTTATCTGGAAAAAAAGAATGAAGAATCAATAAAATTTGCATCACAACATATTTGCTTCTGGATAAATTTTTTTTGCAAAAAGGAAAATTTGATTACAAATGACACTGCCATGTAAGCTGCGTACAGTCATTGGCTACAATGAACCAGCAATGCTGCACTGATTCACATTGAGTGTGGTGTTTTGTATTTTGTTGCCCCTTGTGTAACGAATGATTGGAAGGGCTCAAACATGTGTGTGAAAGTTGTGTTGTTTAAAGGCAAAATGTGCTTTTGGATCATACGTTAAATGTTTTGGCAGAGTTGGAGCCTTTTGCAAACAAAATGTTTAATTTTGACCATTGGTGCCACTGTTTAGACATCTGCGTTAACTGTTTTGAAAAATGTGGGTTTTTAGTTGACTGCTGTGTCAAAGCAACCAATAAAAACTGTAAAGTCTTGACCCCTTAAATAAGAGAACAGAGGTAGCACTGTCCAATTCCACCTCTGTTGCTAAAAATAGGATCAACCACGATATTAAAGCCACAGCAGATGTCCCATTTCAAGAAGTGTTGCGTGCCATTAGAAAATATACTTGTATGCCGAATCTAGAAAGAACTGATTACAAATTAAATAGTGAACAAAGATTTTGTTTTCCCAATGAAGTGTTGAGCTTTTCCACCAGGTGGCGAATAAACCCTCCAGACCACTCAGGTCTTCTGGCTCCAGCCTGCTCTGCATACCTAGAACACTAACCAAACACAGAGAAGCAGCATTTAGTTCCTATGCTCCACTTATCTGGAACAAACTTCCAGAAAACTGTAAAAGTGCTGAAAGCCTGAGTTCTTTAAATCGAGATTAAAAACACATTTGTTTAAAATTGCCTTTGAATGTTCAAGTTAAACTGTTTTACTGTTTTCAAATGTTCTTTTTTTGTTTCTACATTCTATCCCTACTTGCTTTTATTTCTATATTTTAAATCATGTAAAGCACTTTGCATTGTCTCTGTACTGAATTGTGCTATATAAATTTGCCTTGCCATGTCATCACAAAACCTCTTCAAAGCAATTCTGAGAAATTCACTTTAAAAAGTAGCCATTATTTTGTAGGATTTAAACACGGAAAAATGAGTATTGGCCAAAAAACATTTTAAGTACCATGTTATTCATGTAAATATGCATTACTTAATCTTCCTCAGTTATTGACATGTGTCATTTAATTCTTGCACAACTGTTGTGATGACATTGAAAATGGCCAGGTTGTGCAACTTTAGTTTCTCAATTATTTCACATCAGTATTGCTGACAGATCGTTCTGAGTTCCCCCCCCCCCTTTCAGTTGAAAGGAGATTTTTCCTCTTTATATCCAGTACAGAATCACGGTTCCAAAAAAAAAAAAAAAAAAAAAAAAAAAACACACACACACGACCTGGATGACTGAGAATCTTCACCAGAATACAGAAGCACTGCTTTTTAAAAAAAGGAGACATGTTTAACACCTTCCTAGAGTTAGCTGCAATGCTCGTCTGAGTTAGCATACTCCATGTAGAAAGGCAGAGATTTGAACCCTTTGCTTCAAGATAGCACCATAAGTAATTAGCATCATGTGCCGACCAAAAAGCCCATCCTACTTGATTTTTGCCGAATTCTGGGTTAAAAATATATATAATTGGGACCCCTCGGTAATACCCTTTTGAATCCAGAAGGGAGACATTCCTTAGAGGCATGGTCAGGGGTTGCCTTTTCTTCCCTCATCCGAGGCAGGTTTATCACAGCTGCTTTTATCCACGAAACAGATTTTACCTTTTTAAGCACTCCTAAGTGGGCTTTAGGATTTTATTTTCAAATCAGGAACACATTTTTTTTTATGAGGCTTTGAACAGAAGGCACTAGGCCTTCCAACCAAGAACTAAAGGCAGAGACAAGTCCAGCTCAAAATGTTTATTCAGAAAAATCAGAAGTTACAAGAAGACCAACTACTGAATACACACCAGGAGACAAGCCACACTACAACTTCAGATACAGATTAGAACAGATCAGTGAAATGCTTCCAAGCAAATTGAGTAGATTCAGGAACATTTCTACTCCATGTAGACTTTTGGGCCTTTAGCTTTTGCACCCCAGGGTGTGCTTGTCAAACAGGTACTCTGCCATCTTGTTGTTGTGGGCATCCATGCGGGTCAGGTTGGTGATGTAGTCTCCAAGCTTCTTGATGGCCTCCACCTGTTCGTTCAAGTAGTTGGACTCCAGGAAGTCGCACAGCTGAAAAGGAGTTTCTCATTAGATTCAAAACATTAAACGCTTAATTAGAATATTAAAAAAAAAAAAACATGTAAAGGCCACATTAAACTTACATGGGGGTCGACGTGATCGGAAGCCAGCTTGTGCAGATCCAGCAGGGCCTGGTTGACATTTTTCTCCAGCTGCAGGGCGCACTGCATGGCCTCCAGGCCACTGCCCCACTCATCCTTCTCCGGTTTCTGCAAAAACAAAAAGGTTCTCAGTATACGTTTCTCAATTCCCCAATTACATTTTTCTTAAAGTTCATTTTAAATTGTGCTGGGTGCCACCGCAGGCAATTACCCCGATGAACAAAGCGTCAGTGTCCATTTACAGACACTACCAGGAGCAGAAGGCTCATTTTCTAATATTTTGCAGCGCTAGGAAAGCAGCTCCGTTTACCTTCACGTCCTGGAGGAAGATGCGGCCTCCTCTCTTGTTCTGGAAGGACAGCAGCTTCTCAGCATGCTCCCTCTCCTCATCGCTGTTCTCCTTGAAGAAGTGAGAGAAGCCCGGCAGCGCCACGTCGTCGCGGCAGAAGTAATATGCCTGGTGGAAAAGCAAAGAGGTAAACAGTTATTAGAAGCCTTAACGCCGCCATCATTATCGGGCTATGGTCAAGACGCATTAAGTCACGGCGGAGTCTAGGAAGAACTGCAGCTTGAGTGTAAGCGCAGCATTTTGGGTAAAGAGTGAGGTTGACGAAAAATGATCCAATAAGCAGGTTAGTGACACCAGTAGTGAAAGGTTATTCTTACCATAGAAGTGTAGGTGTAGGAGGCAAACAGCTCCATGTTGACCATCCTGTTAATGGCGGCCTCGCAGTCGCGGTGGTAGTTCTGACGTACCTGAGACTCCATGTTGGCTGGCGTTTGATTTTTTTAAACAAAAACGAACGGTAAAAAAATAAAGCTTTAGTTAAATTTTAAATAGTGTTCAAGTAGAAGCAGGGTTGAGAGATCTCCGGAATGCAGGCTTGCTCGGCTCAATGAAAAAGGAGGAAGTTCCGTTCAAACACTGTTGAAGCAAGAACTCCTTGAAGCTTTGTTTCTTCAGTGGAAGCTGCCCTGTATTTATACGGCTCGCGAGACCTCGTGACAGACATTGACGTCATGTAACTCAGCAGGTTTTCCGCTAATGAGTACGCGAGGGTGAGACAAGCAGGATGTAACACAAAACTCGATGAAGTGATAGTATTTCTTCGTTTCTTGGAGCCGGGGAAACCAAGAATTGGGATGTTCTCGTGGTCTCGTGTTGCCACGTGCGATGACGACATATTTCCCCAGAATACTTCATAAAGTAGTAAACTGAATAGCAGTTTATTGAAATTTTCTGTGAAATGTGTGCGCAACAATCAATATGCTTGCTTAAACACCATTGTACACCATTCAAAAAGACAACACATCTGAACTGGATATAAATCTGTTAATCTGGTTTTAAAAAGTCTTCCCTGAGTTTTCTCTTATGGTAAACTAAGGTGAAACCTTGCAGCCACAAAGCGAGGGCCGTCATGTAGCTGGTGGCAGTTCAAAAATAAGCACCCACAGCTCCTCAATAGAACCCAGTGTCAGCCCTAACTGGCTAGAACTGCATGGGTGGATGACTGTTATTAAGGTGTACAAAAGTCTTGAAATGTTACAGTTTCAAAACTTCAACATGTCTTTGTAAAAACTATTCTTACAGTATAAAGTACTCTTGAGATGCTAGAAAAGATGTGGAGTAGTGGAGCCTTTTCCCTGTATGCCGTTGCACGTGGACTGGCTGAAAAGGCACATTCTGCTCTTCTTAAAAGAAATATAAATGTTGGTGTTTGGGGTTAGGGTTATTCTGAGGGTGAGCACACTTATTCAACTGGGTCATTGTAGCTTTTTTTTGGCCACAGCACAAATGTGCTAAACTGAACTTGGTTCACCTCCCTGAGCACCGTGTGACTTTCAAAACTGCTGATGTGACACTGAAATACAACCAGCATGATTTTTATGCTTTTACTCAACATCAGAGCAATCTTGCATGACAAAGCAAAAACAAAACAGACAAAAAAAAGCCTCACTTAGCCAGACCTTTCGGTAACATCCACCAAACTCACTTTAGATATAGTTTTGAACCATGTAGCAACACCTCATGTTCAGTTTTTCTATTTGTTTTGCTATTTTGCTGTAAAATGCTATCTTATCAAG
This sequence comes from Fundulus heteroclitus, assembly GCF_011125445.2. Taxonomy (NCBI): domain Eukaryota; kingdom Metazoa; phylum Chordata; class Actinopteri; order Cyprinodontiformes; family Fundulidae; genus Fundulus; species Fundulus heteroclitus. Next base: position 32,702,992 of record NC_046376.1, on the reverse strand, counting down.
GCAAGATCCACCCATTCATAAAAAGTTATCATTGTTATTTGTAGTAATAGTTGGGATATATATATATATATATATATATATATATATATATATATATATATATATATATATATATATATATATAGATAGATAGATAGATAGATAGATAGATAGATAAATAAATATATACATATATACATATATATGTAGTGGTTGTGTGGTGGCCTAGTGGTTAGAGCACAGAGCTTTGGTCCCAGAGGTTCTGAGTTCAACTCCCACAAGCTGCCATTCTGGGTCCCTGAGCAAGACCCTTAACCCCCAATTGCTCCCTAGGCGCCGCACAGTGGCAGCCCACTGCTCCCCAAGGGGATGGGTTAAGATGCAGAAGTGAATTTCTCCATTGTGAGATCAATAAAGTTAAATTATTTTATATATATATATATATATATATATATATATATATATATATATAATATATAGATATATAATATATATATAACTATATATTTAATTTAACTTTATTTATATATATATATATATATATATATATATATATATATATATATATTATATATATATATATATATATATATATATATGTATGTATGTATGTATGTATGTATGTACATATCCTGTATACTGCCATGTACGGGCTTGTCTGCGTGGACGCCTGCTTTGTTTAAAACCTCTTCATTTAGTAGAACCACAGTCTTTCTTTACAAAGCAGGTTTATTACCTTTTTGACACAGTGCACCTGACAGATAAGGGATAGAAATCCCAGCACCTTCAGACTTTTTGAAATTTGAAGCATATACAGTAGTTCCCCTCTTATTCATTGATGGGTAATACATAACAAACACATTCCCTGCTTCTGTAAGAGGCTCAGCTTGTAGAACAGGTCCATCTGTCACATAATTTCACTTTTAGTAATGGAGTCTGCAACTTCCTGAAGGCTTTTCTGGCCGTTGAACAATGCTTAGGATGTAAAAGCTTGTTCCATAACATGCTGCTGAACGTCTTCATTTAGAAGTAATAGTAAGAACTGTCTTGCGAATCTTCTGGAAGGTCAACCCTAAACCTAATTCTCCAGCCTTGTATGTAGGCTACTACACAGAATAAGTCTGAAGCATTGTTTTATATTTTCTTTTATATCATCAATCAACCAGAGAATAGATGAACAGAACAGATGAAAATTAGTTGTTTTTTTTGCTAGATCTGGCTTATTGTTAATAGTAATTATCCTTTTGAATAAATTAATAGTAATTGTCCTTTTGAATAAACAAACAGAAAAATTATGCAGAAATATAAAAGTAAAATAGAGCAACTGCAGTGTTACTTAAAAAAACTTTGGCTATTTGCTGTTGTTCAGTATTAACCATTTTGCAGACCATTTATCTGTACTCCAGTTTTTATGTTACAAAATATTAAAGGTTTCTTCAATGCTGCTGATAATTTAGCCTTTCTGGTCATTTTTACATTTTATGCACATCCTTAAGTTTAATGACCTGTGGTTGCCTATGCCTCTTGGGGTAGTTCTTTGTTTGGTAAATACCTCCTAAATGTTGAGAAGATAATGATGTGCCTCGAAAAAATAACTCTTAAGCCTACAGTGCTGATATAGATGTATATGTACTGATTGCTTCTTTAATCAGCATGCTCATTAAACATGTTAAATAGGGGTGCATTTCACTTTTCCTTGCCTATGGACCCAAAAGATTTTTTAGTTCGCTCCGCCCGCCATTTGGCTATAATACCTTATCTATCAACCTTTTTGCCCCCCCCCCCCCCCCCCCCCCCCCCGACACACACACACACACACACACACACATTTTAAAACCTTCCTATGCCCCTGCAATGTGAATCAGTGCAGCATTGCTGGTCATTGTAGCCAAAGACTGTATGCAGCTTACATGTCAGTGTCATTTGCAGTCAAATTTGCCTTCTTGCAAAAAATGGATGCAGAATCAGATATGCTGTGATCCAAATTTTATTGATTATTCATTCTTTTTTTTCAGATTGTGGCTACAAATGAAATATTCTAACAGAAGATACTAGAATTGTCTGTCTCTTCTCTCTTGACGAACAGGCCACATGGCCTCATCTTCATCACACTCAATATTTTCCCTTGTGATGCACCTGGGGAAACATCTTCTTGCATGCCTAATCCATCCTTGGCATGCCTCTGCATCTATATCATGGGCAGCAGCGGTCATTGCATTGAGCAAGAGCTTCTGGTGATAGGAGCAGTGATCATATACCTTCCATCTCCATGCACTGAAGAATTCCTCTATAGGTATAGATACAGAAATATCTGTATATACTGTATAGCAGCAATACCTGCTCTCCAGTCGAAAAACTCTTACAATGGATGCAACCGTGTTTCTATTGAGAACAGGGTGGCCTCTTTGTCCCGCCCCTCTAAGGGAAAGACCATGATTTACCACATGATCAATCACAGTTGCCTAAATTTCATCTGTATCTTCAGCTACAATGCCACCTCACACACGGATTCCTCTTCCTCATAATCTTCTTCCTATGACCCATCAACCTCTTACTCTGACTCTCATCTGCCTTAGACCATCCATGCTTGCAAAGAACAACAGCTGGAAAATTCTGTTCTCCAGCTAAAAAGCCAGAAGGAGAATCTTCTGACATCATGTTGTGACTCAGCCATGCTGGAGAACCCTCCAGCATGGCCGACTTAAAACAATTCTCCAAAAAAGCGCTGGCCAAATCCCTCGACAGTGACGGAAAAGATTAAATTAGTGTTATCAGTGTTATGATTGCACAAACGTATCACAATAATTTAAGAAAGCATGAAATACCCACTAAAGGAGTGTTACATAAATGATTGTGTATACTCTTATCTGATACATGTACACAGTTGCAGTGGGTAACTGCACTGCCTTTGCATTTCATGGCATATTTACAGTTTTCCTTGTTGCATACCCAGGAGGAATTCCTCTCTGTGAAACAATGACCTTTTGCTTGCATCTCACCCTGTTCAGGACCACCCCAAGTCTAACAGAGCTGTCAGTTGAACCGCAGGATACAAAGGGTCAGATTTTAATTAAAGTCTTGACCCCTTAAATAAGAGAACAGAGATAGCACTGTCCAATTCCACCTCTGATGCTAAAAATAGGATCAACCGCAATATTAAAGCCACAGCAGATGTCCCATTTCAAGAAGGGCTGCGTGGCATTAGAAAATATACTTGTATGCAGAATCTAGAAAGATCTGATTATAAATTAAATAGTGAATAAAGATTTTGTTTTCCCAATGAAGTGTTGAGCTTTTCCACCAGGTGGCGCTATGTCATCACAAAACCTCTTCAAAGCAATTCTGAGAAATTCACTTTAAAAAGTAGCCATTATTTTGTAGGATTAAAAGAAACACGGAAAAATGAGTATTGGCCAAAAAACATTTTAAGTACGATGTTATTCATGTATATATGCATTACTTAATCTTCCTCGGTTATTGACATTTGTGTCATTTAGTTTTTGCACAACTGTTCTGACATTGAAATTGGCCAGGTTGTGTAACTTAAGTTTCTCAATTATTTCACATCAGTATTGCCGACAGATCATTCACTACCATTCTAAATTAGTTTCCCTTTCAGTTGAAAGGAGATTTTTCTCTTTATATCCAGTAAAGAATCACGGTTCCAAAAAAAAAAAAAAAAAAAAAAAAAAACACACACACAAATGACCTGGATGACTGAGAATCTTCACCAGCATACAGAATCGCTGCTTTTTAAAGAGACATGTTTAACACCTTACTATAGTTAACTGCATTGCTCTAGTCTGAGTTGGCATACTCCATGTAGAAAGGCAGAGATTTGAACCCTTTTTCGCAAGATAGCACCATAAGTAATTGGCATCATGCGCAGACCAAAAAGCCCATCCTACTTGATTTTTGCCGAATTCTGGGTTAAAAAAAATATATATAAATTGGGACTCCTTGGTAATACCCTTTTGAATCCAGAAGGGAGACCATTCCTTAGAGGCATGGTCAGGGGTTGCCTTTTCTTCCTTCATCCGAGGCAGGTTTATCACAGCTGCTTTTATCCACGAAACAGATTTTACCTTTTAAGCACTCCTAAGTGGGCTTTAGGATTTTATTTTCAAATCAGGAAGCTCATTGGAACAAATTTTTATGAGGCTTTGAACAGAAGGCACTAGGCCTCCCAACCAAGAACTAAAGTCAGAGACAAGTCCAGCTCAAAATGTTTATTCAGAAAAATCAGAAGTTACAAGAAGACCAACTACTGAATACACACCAGGAGACAAGCCACACTACAACTTCAGATACAGATTAGAACAGATCAGTGAAATGCTTCCAAGCAAATTGAGTAGATTCAGGAACATTTCTACTCATTGTAGACTTTTGGGCCTTTAGCTTTTGCACCCCAGGGTGTGCTTGTCAAACAGGTACTCTGCCATCTTGTTGTTGTGGGCATCCATGCGGGTCAGGTTGGTGATGTAGTCTCCAAGCTTCTTGATGGCCTCCACCTGTTCGTTCAAGTAGTTGGACTCCAGGAAGTCGCACAGCTAAAAAAGGAGTTTCTCATTAGATTCAAAACATTAAATGCTTAATTAGAATATTTTTTAAAAACAACATGTAAAGGCCACATTAAACTTACATGGGGGTCGACGTGATCAGAAGCCAGCTTGTGCAGATCCAGCAGGGCCTGGTTGACATTTTTCTCCAGCTGCAGGGCGCACTGCATGGCCTCCATGCCACTGCCCCACTCATCCTTCTCCGGTTTCTGCAAAAACAAAAGGTTCTCAGTATACGTTTCTCAAGTCCCCAATTACATTTTTTTTTAAGTTCATTTTAAATTGTGCTGGGTGCCACCGCAGGCAATTACCCCGATGAACAAAGCGTCAGTGTCCATTTACAGACACTACCAGGAGCAGAAGGCTCATTTTCTAATATTTTGCAGCGCTAGGAAAGCAGCTCCGTTTACCTTCACGTCCTGGAGGAAGATGCGGCCTCCTCTCTTGTTCTGGAAGGACAGCAGCTTCTCAGCATGCTCCCTCTCCTCATCACTGTTCTCCTTGAAGAAGTGAGAGAAGCCCGGCAGCGCCACGTCGTCGCGGCAGAAGTAATATGCCTGGTGGAAAAGCAAAGAGGTAAACAGTTATTAGCCTTAACGCCGCCATCATTATCGGGCTATGGTCAAGACGCATTAAGTCACGGCGGAGTCTAGGAAGAACTGCAGCTTGAGTGTAAGCGCAGCATTTTGGGTAACAAGTGAGGTTGACGAAAAATTAGCCAATAAGCAGGTTAGTGACACCAGTAGTGAAAGGTTATTCTTACCATAGAAGTGTAGGTGTAGGAGGCGAACAGCTCCATGTTGACCATCCTGTTAATGGCGGCCTCGCAGTCGCGGTGGTAGTTCTGACGCACCTGAGATTCCATGTTGGCTGGCGTTTGAGTTTTTTAAACAAAAACGAACGGTAAAAAAATAAAGCTTTAGTTCAATTTTAAATAGTGTTCAAGTAGAAGCAGGGTTGAGAGATCTCCGGAATGCAGGCTTGCTCGGCTCAATGAAAAAAGGAGGAAGTTCCGTTCAAACACTGTTGAAGCAAGAACTCCTTGAAGCTTTGTTTCTTCAGTGGGAGCTGCCCTGTATTTATACGGCTCGCGAGACCTCGTGACAGACATTGACGTCATGTAACTCAGCAGGTTTCCGCCAATGAGCAAGCGAGGGTGAGACAAGCAGGATGTAATACAAAACTCGATAAAGTGATACTATTTCTTCGTTTTGTCGTGGTCTTGTGTTGCCACGTGCGATGACGACATATTTCATTAAACTATTTCATAAAGTAGTAAACTGAATATCAATTTATTTAAATTTTCTGTGAAATGTGTACGCAACAATCAGTATGCTTGCTTAAACACCATTGTACACCATTCAAAAAGACAACACATCTGAACTGGATTTAATTAAATCAGTTAATCGTGGTTTTAAAAAGTCTTCCCTGAGTTTTCTCTTATCGTAAACTAAGGTGAAACCTTGCAGCCACAAAGTGAGGGCCGTCATGTAGCTGGTGGCAGTGCAAAAATAAGCACCAACAGCTCCTTAATAGAACCCAGTGTCAGCCCTAACTGGCTAGAACTGCATGGGTGGATGAATGTTAAGGTGTACATAAGTTATGAAAAGCTAGTTTCAAAACTTCAACATTTCTTATTTTTTCTTAAAAGAAATATAAATGTTGGTGTTTGGGGTTAGGGTTATTCTGAGGGTGAGCACCCTTATTCAACTGGGTCATTGGAGCTTTTTTATTTCTTTTTACACACTCCTGAAAAGAACAGGATACATATCACATAAAGTTGTTAAATGTTTTTATCATGGTTCCATTTTTTTAGAGCCCAGAAACTGGTATTTAACAGCAGCATTTACACTTTTGACATCCACTGCAACTAGACCTGTATTGGAATACGGCATTGATTTTTGGACACAGCACAAATGTGCTAAACTGAACTTGGTTCACTTCCCTGAGCATTGCGTGACATTCAAAACTGCTGATGTAATTTTCCACTTGTTTTGCTATTTTTTCTTTCTGATGCCTCACCCTTGTACGGGCTTGTCTGCGTGGACGCCTGCTTTGTTTAAAACCTCTTCATTCAGTAGAACCATAGTCTTTCTTTATTACCTTTTTGACACAGTGCACCTGGCAGATAAGGGATAAAAATCCCAGCACCTTCAGACTTTTTGAAGTTTGAAGCATATACAGTAGTTCTCCTCTTATTCATTGATGGTTAAATGGTAAATGGACTGAACTTATATAGCACTTTTCCAGTCATGCTGACCACCCAAAGCGCTGTACACTATAGCCACATTCACCCAGTCGCTCTCACTAACGCACACACATTTATACACCGAGACGCAGCTCGGTAGGCAACCTGGGGTTAAGTGCCTTGCCCAGGGGCACATCGACATGTGGCAGGGGGAAGCTGGAATCGAACCCACAACCCTCAGATTGCCAGACGAGTACTCAACCCACCAAGCCACAGGGAATGTGTTTGTTAATACATAACAAACACATTCCCTGCTTCTGTAAGAGGCTCAGCTTGTAGAACAGGTCCATCTTTCGCATAACTTTACCTTTAGTAATGGAGTCTGCAACTTCTTGAGGCTTTCTAAGCCCTGAATCCCATCTCAGGCAGTAAGGGTTCTCTTGCAGTAACTTGTTAGTATTGATACTCCTTGAACTTTTATTTTATGACCTTTGGACGACACAGCTTCAGTGTCTGTTGTATGGATTTTATTTTATAGGCCTCTGGTTAGTGTTCTGCTGCTGGAACGTAAAGCTAAAATGGTGTTAAGTCTTGTTATTGCCTCTATGTTTCTTCCAGTATTCCTCTGTGTTTGGCTTGATTAGTCTTCCTATCTATAACTAAGTTTCCCTGTCCCTGCTTAAGAAAAGGGTCGCTGCAGCTTTTAATATCTAAAATGTGTTACACGAATAAACTTCACTTGACTTGTCACTTTTTGTCTGCACTTGGTAATTTGCATGTAGGTCAAAAAGCAAGATGTTCTCTTTGTACCAACAATGGCTTTCAGCTATTGGCTGCACAGGGTTTTGTTTAGGGACGCCAAAGTAAAGCAGGCTGTAAATAATGCATGGGGTGTACAGTTCTGTACCGCACATAAAATCTCAATGAAGCAGATCGAAGTTTTTAATTAAAAGCAGGCAAGCTTTGACAAATACTTTTATATAGTGAACCAGTTGAATATGTAGTTGCAGGCCTGCATGGAAGAAGAGGAGACTGAAACCTCTACACAACACATGAAAGAGTCTCAGAAATTAAATAATCTCTCTGCATTAAGAGCCTTTAAATGATTTATGCACAAAACAGTTCTAATACCAGCCTTTTAACTATATAACTTGTTTAATATGCACACATACTACTGCAACAAAATTTAACATCTTCTCAGTTTGATTTACAATTCTTGAAGTATTTTGTAATCTCTTCTTTAATCATTGGACCACCAATAAAAAGTGAAACTCTATTGAAGCAACCAGAGGGGGAAAAAATCCCCACCAGATGAAGGTGAAACTACCAACCACATTCTGGCCGCTGAACAATGCTTAGGACGTAAAAGCTTGTTCCATAACATGCTGCTGAAAGTCTTCATTTAGAAGTAATAGTGAGCACTGTCTTGCGAATCTTCTGGAAGGTAAACCCTGAACCTAATTCTCCAGCCTTGTATGTAGGCTACTACACAGAATAAGTCTGAAGCATTGTTTTATATTGTCTTTTATATCATCAATCAACCAGAGAATTTTACCAGATGAAAATGAGTTGTTTTTTACTAGATCTGGCTTATTGTTAATAGTAATTATCCTTTTGAATAAACAAACAGAAAAATTAAGCAGAAATATAAAAGTAAAATAGAGCAACCGCAGTGTTACCTAAAAAAAAAAACTTTGGCTATCCATCACAGCTAAAATCCAAGGACAAATGTGTGATCCAGAGTTAAAAATCTACAATTTATTGTTTGCAAAACTTGGAAAACGTAACTAAAAGTTGTCAAAAGAACCACATCTCTAAATGGTAAATGAACTGAACTTATATAGCGCTTTCCAGTCATACTGACCACTCAAAGTGTTGTACACTAAAGCCACATTCACCCAACCGCACTCACTAATGCACACACGTTCATACACCGATACGCAGCTCGGTAGCAACTCTAGTTAGCCTTTTGTTTGCCTGCTAAGCTCAGAGAGTGACTCAGCATTTCTGATAACACCCTCGCATCTTTTCTTTCTGAGTACTGTCACATGACACCATCAGTCAGCTTTTCACAGAAGTAGGAAATTATTCAGCAACATGCTGAGTCACTGTGATTCAGCATTTTTCGGTCATGTTACTTCGTTCCTCCTTGGGTTTGAGAGCAGCAGACAGAGGGAGGAGACCGTGTGACCGCAGGGGTGATTATCTCAGCAGTTTGCTGGCTGGAACCAGTTTGAGAGAAAAATAAAAGGAAGCAAAACTGCTTTCAGAAAATGAGGAACAGTGCCTGGGGTGCTGCAGATAAACCTGTCAGAAACACAGCCCAATGTCTTCACATACGGAATCCATAAAAAAATAAAGTAACAACCCCATAAATCTGTGGCTACCAGCATAGATAGACCATTTAATTTAGAGGGAAAGGTTTTCTGGTTAAATAAGAAAAAGATTGAGCTCTCTGGCCACAGTGACAACACTATATTTGAACAAGTCAACATATAGCTTTCAAATCTAGCGCACACAGTATCACCTGTAGAGATCGCTGATGGCCTTCTCATGCTGTTTTTTTCTACTGCCAATAATACCGGTGCATTGCACAAAGTAATATTTAACAAAGACATCTACTGTCAATTTTTTCTGTGTCTCTGCTCTGTCTTGTCTAACCCCCAGTCGGTCAAGGCAGATCACACTGAGCTTGGTTCTGATTCTGCTGGAGGTTTTCCTCCCCGTTAAAAGGGAATTTTCTTCTCCACTGTCGCTTCATGCATGCTTATGAGGGATTGCTGCAAAGCCATCAACATTGGAGACAACTGTCCACTGTGGCTTTACGCTCTTTCAGAAGGAGTGAATGCTGCTTGGAGAGACTTGATGCAACCTACTGGGTTTCCTTAGATAGGAAAACTTTTGACCAATCTGTCTGGATGATTTGACTGAATTTGACTTTGGAACATGCCATGAGATGGCATGTGTTGTGCATTGGGGCTATATAAATAAAAACTGAATTGAATTAATCAACATCCCTTGTAATCAAAGTGAAACGGCTGAAGCTTGGACAAAATGTGGTGTTACAACTTCCAACAGAACAATGATCCCAAACACACATCAACCTGGGGTTTGGAATGGATAAAGCAGGCTTCTGCAATCGCCCTCCTAAAGTCCAGGTTCCAGCCCTTCAGAATTTTTATGGCCTACGCTTAAAAGTCAGGTGTGTTTCAGGAAAAACTAACCAGTTTATATGCACGGCACTGTTAAAATGAGAATGAAGGAGGGTAAATATCCTTAAAAGTATACAGCCATATTAATGGCTATAGAAACAAGTGGCTGAAGCAGGATTTGTTAGGGGACATTCAAACAACAAGGAGTGAATGTATTTATTTGAGTCAGTAAGTATAATGGTGACCCCCTATAAATAGGAAAAACTTAACAATAACCTTAAGCTGTTTGTTAAATATGTAAAACATCTAAAAGCATTACATATAAAGAAATAAAACTTAAAATGCTTGGGTTTCACACATCTCTTATCAGTGATCGGGCAAACAGTTCTTTGGTCAGATTCGTTGATTGAAAGCTATAAAATAAAAAGGGTTTTGTTCCTTTTTTTAAACGAGAAATGTTTCTGAACTTTTGAGATTATTCCACAAATGGGGAATCATAAAGGCTAATGCTGCCTCACCTTGTTTGCTCCTGGGAACCGAGTCTCTGAAGATCTGATGGTTCTACAGAGTTCACACCTGACAAGCAACTCTGAAATCAGTTTAGGCTAATCACCATTTAGTGCTTTGTAGACCAAAAGCAGAATTTTGAAATCTATTCTTTGACCAATGGAGCCAGTGGAGTGATTAAGGAACTGGTTTGTTACCAGCAATTCTCCTAAATTTGGTCAGGACTTTGGCACTTACGTGTTTTATTTTTTTAAAGACGCTATTGAAGCAATCTAACCCCCAGGAAATAAAAGTTCAGCACATTTTCTGTGTGCTGATTTGACGGGAAGCCCTTTATTCTGACCTCGTTTTAAGAAAGTAAGCGATTACTAACAGACTTTATGTGGACGTTAAAAAACACGTGATTTCCTGTGTGTGATGATAACATCAAGCCCAAATAGATCCTGTTATGCCAGCACACATGGATTTACCAAGTTTGCATTAATCTGTTTGCAAAACTATGGTTCTAGATATAAAATGCTGATATATTTAAACAAGTGGTTGCTAAACTCACAGCAACAACAAGAGTGAAATATATTAAACATGCAGTAATGATTGAGACAATTCAGTACAAACATCAAGTTACATTGAAGACTTTATACTTGGTGTAATTCTCCTTTAATTTATGGCTTATGACAGGGAAAATTGTGGTAACAAAAAGTAAAAATCCATTTCATTTCACAACTTCAACACCGGCTTTCAAATATTGTGGAGAATATGTTGCATAGTAAACCTAGAGGCTCTGGGATACAGGTTTATTTTACAGTAATTAAAGCAATCCAAGCATAAAGTTCCATCATTTTAACCTGAGTTGGCATGTTTTTCTTGCCAAGTCATTGAGAGGACTCAGACAGACCTGTTTATACTTGGTCACAGATGCAGGCACTGTTCCACAGGGGTGCAATTGTTCTCACCACAGAGCCTTCAAAAGCTCAGTCATTTTAAGCAGTTCTCTGCATCAACATTACAGGTCACTTTCAACCCATTTACGACAACGTCTCAATCTTGTGGACGCTAATAGACTTTTGGGGAGTAACAGTATGGCTGTTACTCCCCAAAAGTCTGCTCAGAACCACCTAGAACACCTTGCCAAAGGTACTGATGCCTTTAGAACTTTCACACGTTCTGTCACATAACCACTAAATTTTACATAGCAGGCCAGCACAAAGTTGTGTGTATCTGTGAGGTAAATGGAAAAGCCAATCTTGTCAAAATGTCTTACAAATAAAAAGGATATAAGTGCGGCATGAGTTGGTATTCAGCCTGTTTACTCTGACAGCCCGGAAACAAACCTAGTGCAACTAATTCCCTTCAGACGCCACCTAATTAGTCACCTGTCAGAGACTGTAATTGAACTTTTTTTTTTTTTTTTGCCTTCAATGGAAATCGGGATATTTGGAAGAAAACCAACCCTTGAGAGTTAATTAATGGTCTAACCAGAGTGTTGGAGTAGTGGGGAAAGCTGTAAGAAGTCCTGTTTATAGTCTGCCAGCAAGCCAGACGAGACCAACATAAAGACGAAGGTGCTCTGGTGTTTAGGTCCATCAGATTTAAAGGGGGCTGAATACAAACATACACATTTTGATCTGTAGAAAGTTTTGAAAAATTTTGTTTTTCCATTTAATCCATAATGAGGCACCACACTGTGCTGGCCTGTCACAGAAAATCATAATGAAATACCCAGATTATGTTCGCCAGGTGAAACAAAAAAAACATTTGTAAGGTACTGTATTAAAAAAAAAAAAATACTGATGTATCAACAAATATTGCATTAAAGTCCAGGCGCTGCAACGGACCAAATGAGAGTAAATTAACTAAAACAAACCCACTGGCTCACCCTGCAGCGTTTTGGCCAAACAGGCATAAATGTCTCAGACTCTAAGGCTGACATTGTTCTGAAAACTGTACCCTCAGATTCTGAGAGATCGCCAGAACCGATGTGGAAGTGATCCAGTATGTATGTAACACTGATAAATCAAGAGTAAAGGGAACCATTTTAACAAAAACAAAACATTGTTACTTTTACAAAATAAATCACGCTGGTATTGTTCTGTATTTGCATTGTTCTAAATACTTTGACAGTGTGAAGAACTTCCTGCCCTGGTTGTTTTTAATCACAGCTGGTTAGTCAAAAAAAAAATACCGGTCCTCATATATTTGATGCAATTGAACAGAATATAAAGAGTGACTAAATCAAATTGAGTATTGTTATTAATAAGTGCTATTTAAACATCCTTCTTTCTTCTCATTCGTCCTCCTGCCATAACTGGTAATCTACTTCTGTCATCTCTGCTGCTAAAAGCCTTTAGCATTACTCTGACTACAGTTGTCTTTCTCATGCTGTAGGAATCCACACGCTCTTCCACTGGACAGCGTTTCTCCACCAGTCTTCCAGCAGAGAAGGTTGAGACTGAGCCCAGTCCGTCCCTGCATCACTCCCCTCCCCGTCCTTCTGGCAGAAGAGTCGCAGGGTCTTCAGCGGGCTGGTGCAGGTGTACTGGAGGTACTGACAGCCCTAAAACGACACGGCAGAGTGAGGCTGAGATGATAGGTGGTGTTTGTTATTATATTTGGTAAGCGCAGCATGCTGTCCTCACCTCAGCACTGCCCCAGTACCAGATAGCCCTGATGACGCTGTGATTAGCCAGAGCCGCCGTGAGCTGGTCACGATTCCCTGTGATGATGTTCACCAGCCCTGCTGGCAGGTCTGAGGACTGGAGCACCTATGATGAAGATGAAGAAAGAAAACAGGCTGGAGATCAAATCTGAATGCAGGTATGATCAGTGGCTGGACATTTTTAAAAGAATGTCAGATCAGGAAAACTGTTTGAAAGGGAGATTTTGAACTAGGGATGCACCGATGTGGACATTTGGGCCGATTGGGTTGTCAATTTAATCAATATCTCCATACAATCTAGCCTAAAAAGTTAATTACTCGGTTATTATTATCAGTATTGAAATTCGTTAAGAATAAACAACAACAACAACAACAACAATAATAATAATAATGTGTACATTGCTTCTCTGCATCACTTAACCCCTCCCCCATATCCTGTGCTACATCACCATCACATGCAAACAAACACCACCATCACTTATTAATATAAACACAGTGTTACATGTCGTCCCAATACCAATACGTTAATACAGATTAATCATGCATCCCATATGTGAACTTAAATATTTTTGGAGTCCCTGCACCTACTGGTTGAAATCTATTATTTATTAGTTTAAACAACAACGATCCAAAGTCCTCATCAGCGTTCAGCTTCTCTTTCACCTGAATGAAAGCCAAGGCGGGGAGTGGAAACCTCTGGCTGGGAACCATGATGACTGCGTTGCCCGTGGCAACGGTTGCCCCGAGAACAGTCACCATTGAGAGGAGGGGATGTTTGTCAGGTAAGACGATCCCGACAACTCCCAGGGCTTCTGGGAATGAGAGCGCGGCACCAGACTGCGGCATGGGCTGAGGAGGAAGATGGGAAACCCATGATCTTTTAAAATCAGTGGACGCTGCTGATTTCATTCATGTGTTGTCTTATAGAGCTTTATAAGTGAAAAACTACTAAAGGCCTCACCAGGGATCCACCTTGTACTTTGTCACAGTAAGCTGCCCAAACATTGAACCTGGCGATGCTGAGCTCCACCTCTTTGTCAGCTTCATCCCCTGAAACGCCCAGCTGGGTGCAGATTGATGCAGAAACCTCCTTCTTCTTCGATTCTAGGCCTTTGGCCAGCGAGTAGAGGGACTGAGCGCGTGCAGACGGACTCTTCTTCATCCATCTGAAGGAGGGGAAAAATATTAAAGGTACTTTGACCGTAGCATAAGGGTGTGTCCAATTAAGATCCCCTTTGTGATGAAAAGCCTTATAGCGTGGATCACATGACGCTGGAAATGCAAACCTAGTCTTTAACTTTTTTTTAAATTTTATTCCCATCAAAACCTTAAACTTCAAAGTATTATAGTTGTTTGGATTTAATGTGATAGACCAACACAGTTGCACATTGTGTAGCTGAAGGAAAAATAAGGCTTTTATTTTATGTTTCCATACAACTACAAATCCAGGTGCAATAAACTACCTTCAAAAGTCACCTCATTAGTAAATAGAGCCTGGTTGTTTGTTTTTTTAAACAGCGGTTCTCTGAAGGCATCAGGGTTTTCTTAGAGAACAATCGGCAAACAAATAGGAGACAGGCTAGGGACAGAGCTGTGGAGGTAAGGTTACAAAAGAGAAGATGAAAGATCAGAATGTACTAGTTGCTTTACAAGCCAAACACCAATAGTGGAGGAACGCTAACACCAGCCATCACAACCAACCCACCAGAATCACAGTGAAACATAGAGGTGGCAGCTTCATGCTATGGGGAAACACTTTTCACCCCCAAGAAGGAACAGAAAACTGAGCAGAGTCGCTGAAATCATAGATGGTGCTAAATACAGGACAAGCCTGGAAGAACTCCTGCATGAGGCCGCAGAAGAAGAAAGAGGTGGGTGTCACTGAGAGGAAGAAGAATTAAGTCTACAATGGTTTAGTCAAATCCAGACCTGAATCTCTGTGAAAATGGAGGACTTGAATTTTGATAGTCAAAGAAACACTCAATGTAATTTAACTGAGGTTTTTTTTTTTTACGTTGTTTTGACACCTCACTAAAACTGAGTCTGTAGAAGCTGGCAGATACAGACCCTGGAAGAGCTGCAGCTGTCATAGCAGAGGAAGGGGGGGTTGGACAGAGTACTGATCAGTGGGGCTGAATACAAATCCATGGCACAATGTTTTTGATCATTATTAGGGAAACAATTCTAAAACCATCCATCACTTTCCTTTACGCTTCACGATTCACAGAGCTTTGCGTTGGTCTGTCATGATATCAATCCCAATAAAAACACACTGAGGTTGGGATTAGAGCGTGGCAAACAGGGTACAGACTTTCCCCAGGAGCTGTACAGCATCTGACACCATGTGCTTATTACACTTGCAGCCTGTTGATGATTAATCTCTGTACTTTGTTCCGACACTGTACGACTCAGCAGAAATGATCACATTGAACTACGGGTGAATAAACAAGGCTAGCAGAGGGGGAAAAAAACAACAACACAAACATGGATTTTCTTGTACAGCTCTCTAAACTTGTCTTTAATGAACTCTAGTAATTGTAATAAAAACACGTTTTAGTGTACAGAGGACCAGCCACAATCTCCATGCCACAGAATATAATAAAAAGGATAAACGAGTGTTTAATTGGAGCTTAGTTCATGTTGGGGGGCATTTATTGTATACAGGAACACCCAGGCTTTAAAGAGGAGAGTTTATCTCTGCCTGCTGTTTTCTTTCCATCATAAATATGTAATGAAACAGATGCGGCCTGGCTGTCGACTGTCCAAGCTTACATGCTACCTGAAACCAGGTTTATTAATATGAATGCTACTTAAAGAGGTATCGGTTTCGATAAAGGTTTCCGGTTTGTTCCAAACAGTTCTTTGACTTTCTGTCCATGGTTTTTGTGCGTGTATTTGTGCATACAGTAACGTGGGCAAAGCTCTCACCCAGGCTGGACTTTGATTGCGGCCTCCACAGCATTCCGAACATCTTTGCGGCCTCCATCGGGACAAAGGGCTAACACGCTGCCACCCCCTGGTGCCTGGACAGCCACACTGCAGCCAGACGCTGATTTACTGGCTTTACCACCAACGAACTGCAGGTAGGACTGTGGCAAACTATCAAAGAGAGAGAGAGATGAAAAAACCAGACATCTGGCTTCCCAGCTACAGATTATAGTGTTTAATCTAAGCCCAAGGAAGCATTTAAAACCTGCCTGGCACCGACTGGGCTATCAGGAATGACAGGCTGGCTGGGTTCCGTTCCAAACTTTGAGTACTCCAAAGAAACGGGAGACGAGCGAGGAAGAGGAGAGGAAAAGGAAGGACGCAGAAACTGGTACAGACCCTGGAGGAAAACAGAAAAGATGCAAATACAAAACAGAAGAATTAGGATTAGCAGCTTTCATAGCCTGACAGACAATCAGTCTGCTTTACACACTGCCTTGCTAAAGAGCTGATGGGAAGATGGACGGAGATAAACACAGAGCGATTGATCTCACAGCCTTTGTCTGAAGCAGCGTATGTGTGTTCTGCTGTTCATGTCTAAACTATAAAACAGAACGTGCCTCTTTAACAGCAGCTGAGTTCCTAAATGAACGATCCCACTGGTTCTACAGCAGCTCGCTTTGTGGCTTCACCTGTCGAACTGTCTGCGAGGCGAGGAAAGATCTAAACCTACCTCCTGTCCTCCGTCAGTGCAGGTGCCGCTGTCTTTGTGGCCAGAGACAGGAAGACAGGGATCGGAGACGGAGCTGGAGTTCACCCACACCGAGCCGACGGACAGACTGGGGGAAACATTCTCAGTGAGTGAGTAAAATATAGGATGAAAAGTGATAAAAATGTTGAACTAAAAAATATTTAAAGTTATTAGAGTGATGCAATGATAAGTTTTGGGTGTGTTAACATCCAAGTTTTATGCTGTGTACCTCTTAGCAGTCTCCAGAGCCAGGGTGAGGTCTTCGGTCCAGATGGATGCGGCGTAGCCGTGAGGACTGTGGTTTCCTGAGCAGAAACAGACAGATAATGTTGACAGGAATAAAAGCAAGAGCTAAAATCCTTCTTTAGATCTGTGACTGAGTCAATGGGAAAACAACAATAATATATGTAGGAGAACCAATGTGTTTCAGGCCATCATAGATTCTATGTCGTGTCTTTAAAGTTTTTAATTAAAATGAGAATTTAAGAGATCTTCTGATTTTCAAAGGTTCCTTTCGTTACCCAGGACCACAGCTTCTGCGTTGCTCCTGAAGGTGAGGAGAGGCAGCAGAGGTCCAGGAGGGGGGCTGACCACATACGGAGAGGATGGGGCCGCCCCACAGAGTACAGTGGGAGGGTACTGGGCCCCAGAAGGACTGGCGCTGCAGGACTGGACCAACTGAGGACAGGGAAACAAAAAGGAAAATATTACCATTATTTTACCATTATCGCCTTATCATGTCCTGATAACATCAGATGGCATATTAACTCAGCTGATGCAGTGTCTTAAAAAAGTATTCACATTTAACTTCTTTTTTCCTAATCATGAAGACCAAGGACCCACAGAAATATAGATACACATGTATAAATATAAATATGTATACACACACATCTCACAGAGCTATGTTCAATCTATCATCTGAACACAGAAAGAGGGTGGGGCAACTGTAAACCCCAGGTTCCCATGGTGACTCTGGGAAGCTGGCTGATGGGAAGGATGGCACTAAATACAAGGCAATCCTTAAAGAGTACCTGTTGGAGGCTGAAAAAGAGGCTGGGCTGAAGGTTCACCTTCCAGCAGGACAATGACCCAAAAGATGGAGCCAGAGCTGCAATGGTAGCGTTGGATCAACGTATATTCATGTTAGAACGGCTAAGTCAAAGGCTAAACCAGTGCTCTCAAGCTCCAGTCCCTGAGGGCTGGTGTCCTGCAACCTTTGGATGTGTCTTTGTTTCAACACGCCTCGCTCCCATATGAGCTCATTAGCAGCAGCTTGGCTGCGTGCTGGTCTGTATGTGAAAGCTGGAGGATCCTCCAGGATTTCAGTTTGAGACCACTGGTGTAGACCTAAAATCTAATTTAGAAGAAGCTTTGGCAAAGCTGTCTAAAAATTCACTCCGTGCAATTTGACTGAGCTTCACCTATTTTAAAGAAAGAAATGGCCCGAAATTTCAATGCCAAAATAAACAAACTGGTAAAATAAAAAAAAGGTAAAAAAAAGAACAAATATCTACATTGGTCCACATGAGACCATGGGCAACGGCAGCCATGTTCTTTTTTTTTCACTGGGGAAAACTTGATAGTGACCTGGTTGCAAGCCAATGTAAATAAAAAGTAAGCCTGACACGCGTTGAAGAGCCAAATAGTAACAATACTATGTCTCCCCCTGTGGACCAATATGGATATTACACGTTTTTTTCAGTGAGACTGGATTCATCAAGGATTGTGGTTGCAATGTGACAAATTTGGATTAAGTTAAAGAAATACAAATACTCTAAGTGTCCATCAGTTTCCTCAGTTGTATTTTAACTTGGAACTGGAATTTCAGGGAAAAAAAATAGGTCTACTCTAATGTCTCCTCTGTAGCTTCCTCCTGGCGGTTTCCTAACTGACCGTGGCCCCCTGCTGCTGAGCCTCCTGTACCGCAGCATCCACCAGGCCCCTGTCTGCCTCGCTGCTCAGAGCAACGCACTTCATGCCTGCCAGTCGCAGCTTGAGCCGAGCCACGACGCTGTCGGACACGCTCTCCTGCACGCACAGCACCCAGTGGACCTGAGGGCAGAGCGGAGAGATGGAGTGATTCTACAGGCGCGTGGATAATCAGAAAACAAAGCTGCAGCCCCTCCTCCTCCCAGTGACACCCACCTCTTTCTTCTTCTTGAAGGCAACCTGTATGACTTCGTCCACAGCGCTATCGATGTCGGCCGACTCGAAGACGATGAAGGGGCACAAAGCGCCGATGCACGGGGAGACAGACACGGGTACACCCATTCCTGCCGAGGCCTTGCACAGAGTTAGCCCATCCTGAGAGGGAGCACGGCGAAAAGTCAGCTATAGACACATGTCAGATGGACTGGTTCCACGTTAACGTTGACTTTAGACATGTCACACACACCTGCTTGTTGCCACAGTAAGCGATGTAGCTCACGTTGGGATTCTGGGACACTTTGGCGCCCAACGTAACATCACTTCCGGTCAAAACGTTAAGAGCCCCGGCAGGAAGTCCCGCCGCCGTGAAAAGCTGCGCTAGCAGAAGTGCTGGGGGGGCAGAACTCCGACCCGGAACGACAATCACAGAGTTACCTGGGAAAAAAAAAAACAAAAAAAAAAACAACATGGAGCATTTAGCTTTTTTTAGACGCAACATCCATCAACACAAATTCTAAATCAACTTTATTAGAACTGTTTTGGATAGAACATAATAAAAGTGATTTTTTTAAACAAATAATTTGAAAGCGTATCCCCACAGCATGACGTTGCCTCTGTCGTGGATTAAAGCAGACGGCTGAATACCAATGCACCACCAGCAGCGGGACGTATCCTCTGCCTTCTATTTCACATTTAGGCCCCAAACTGAGTTAATCCATCACATGAAGTCCAAGAAAATACAGCATTTCAAAGTCTGTGGTTCAATTCCAGTGTTATCCACATTTCTGCAAGACGTCTTCCTGTTTTAATGTTTAGATCTAAAACAAAAAGTGAATTTGAGACACAGATGTGTGTTTTACCCATCGCTAGTGCTGGCAGGACTTTGAGCATGAGGGAATATAGGGAGCAGTCATCAGAGGAGACAACTACCACCACGCCTACAAGACAAAAAAAATAAACAACACTAAAACTAAGAAAACCTTCATAAATTTGAGCAGAGTGCCTTGCAGCGAGGGCAGCTTGCTGCTTTCTTACCGAGAGATGTCCAGCCGGGGATGAGGGTGTCTCTGAGCTGAGCCCAGCTGCTGTAGTACTGCAGCAGTCTGACCAGGGCCGAGGGCGAGCAGGACGCCTCACACAGCGCGCACAGCTCTGACAAACACTGTCCGTGCAGCCCGAGGACACTCACCAACCTGTTTAAGGTGGACATAGAGCATCCAGGTCAACGGCTGGCAGCACAGAGGGCTCCGGGAAAGCGGGAACGTAAGCCGGACGAACCTGAGCAACGCTTTGGATCTCTGGGAGCAGGCCAGGCTGCTCCAGGACTTGTAGCCGGTGGCGGCGGAAGAAGCACATTGGGAAACGTCGCCGTCCTCGGCGCACGCTGTGCTGCACAGCACGCCGCCTGGTGACATGGGATAAAATAGGAAACAATATTTCACATCAGCCGTCTTTCATTTAGAGTCGTCAGTTAACGGGATGCAGCCGTCACCTGTGGAATCAGCCAGAGAGAGGGTCTGTCTCTGTGCGGGGCGGACAAACTTCCCCTCCATGAAGAAACCGAGGGAGCGGGAGTGATGATCTAGCCAGGCCTGATGGAGAAGGGGAACAGAAAGAGAGTTAAACCTTAAACCAGTGGCGTCTCGGTTGTTTCTGGTAGACTTAAAGCCAAATAAATAATCATTGTGCTGCTTAGCTTGTGGCAACTAGAAAGCTAACTGGAACCCGTTATCATGCAAACACTTCCTCATACGTTCTACTGCTGCAGCTAATCATCAAATGCACCAATCGCCATGGAACACCAGTAGCTGACTGACACCCCTCTGTTAAGATGCTTAAAAACCATTAAAATCATTTAATCTTTTATTGCAAGAGTATAATATTGCAACAAATTTTTAGAAAAAAAAAAAAAAAAAAAAAAAAAAAAAATCACACTTTGAGTACTTTTCTTCAGTTAAGAAACCCGTGTTAAGAAATAATGTTTTTTAACAACACCACAGGTTGCTTATCGGTACCCCTTGCTGTCAACACTTTGTCCAACCGACATTTACCAGCTGCACAGATGTGGCTTTGGACTCCACAAAGTGAGACCATTCCTTTTCCCCAGTCTCTGTAGGACATGCAGAGTCCTGGATTGTCTCTAGTTGAGTCTTGGGCAGATGCATCAGCCTACCAAAATTTTGAGCCAATATTTTCGGGGGTTTTCTTTCCCTGTATCGCCATCGGCCAGTATATGCATCCGTTAGCCGATCCATTACCCAAAACCCCACGTCTGACCTCCTTCTCCCCACTGAACTAAAAATTCTCTTTCCTCGCTGTGACACATTCACCAAGTGCGAGCAAAGCGCCGCCATAAGAGTCATGATGCGGGTTTTTGCCCCAAGTACCTTAAAAACTGAAGCTAAAGCTGATTGTTAATATTAGCTGGTTTAAATGCAAGTTTTGAGACTTCTGTAACATTTCTTATCATTCTGTCATTTTTATCACATAAATGGAGGAAGAAAAACCAATATTAGCTTCAAGAATTGGCCCTTAAAATAAAAAGTGACAGTATATATCGGGTATCAGCTAGACTGGTGTCAAAATAATCGGCACCGGCCTTAAAAACCTGTATCGGTCAATCTCTAGTGTTGGGACTCAGATTTCAATGTAGGAATAAGTTTGGGCCTTTGGAAAAGGATCTGTAAGCACTGACATCGTGTTCATACCCTCAAGAAAGCGGAAGTCATTACATGACATTCAATCACATTAGAAGTTCTGATGAAATTAAAGCAGGTAATACATAAGAGAGAAAGCCCATCTTCAGTTGCATTCATTTTAAAGTGGTCCCAACACCTGTGGTGCAGTGAGTTGGTTGAACACAGTTTCTTTTTTACTGTGGGATTTTTGCCCAACCCACACGCTGGATGGCTGAACTCATGTTAAAGGTTGAATTTTTCTAAGAGTGTCAGTGGGAGACCACGATGAATTTATTTTATGGCTTTTTCACACATCTCTACAAGAGGGTACCAACAAATCTGGGTTCCCCCAGCTTCCAGTAGAAAGTCTAAACAGGACTGGACTGGTTATACTGAATTGAAAGTGACAATTATTAACAGACATCAGACCAAAGTCCAGAGTTCAACCTTGAAGGGCACTCGTTCTTGTATTTTTCTATTCTTTCCATATGAAACACAGCCGAAGACACCCAGCACTGAATCAAGTGGAGAACTACATACACAGAGCTCATTTAGTCTCTGCAGCAAAAGCGAGAAACATCTTTTAAAAAGCTGCCACTGGAAGCAACGTTTGCTTATTTAGAGAAAGCCCGGGCACCGCGCATGGATAAAAACTATGCTCATCTTGGAAAAAGGTGAAACGTGTGAAGCAACCATGGGTCATTTACCGCTATCAAGGCTTACTGGGGTTTTAAAAGTGCCAAAATACAAGTTAATACTCTCATTGTTTCTGAGGTTTAAAGTCCATTTAATGAGATGCCATAGAAAGTGTTGGCGTAATCAGTGTCCTGGAGTAGTAAAGCAGTCTGTGGCGCAACACGGAGCATACAACAGGTGAACACCAAGCAGCGCATAACGCAAGCTCAGTTAATCTGATGTGTTTGAGCAGCTTTCCTGTGGAAGAAGAAAAAAAAAAAGCATCCCCACAGCATGATGCCACCGCCACCTTGTATCACTTTTGGAATAGTGTGTGTAGTCAGAATGGTCTCAGTTTTAGTGTTAGGATGCAGACCAAAACGTTTTGGATTTGTTAAAAAAAAAAAAAAGATATTAACCATGTAACCTACAGTTTTCCTTTCACTTCACAACTATGCGTAACTTTGCCATAAATACCCTGGCAACGCGCTTTGAGACGAGTCGACTACAAACAGCACATCTACCCCGTAGATGTGAACCACCTAGATTAGAAACCTTTGACGGTCGTTAATCGTTTTACTTCTGAACAGATTCACGCGGAGTTGTGCGTGGACAGAAGTCACGTGCGTGTCATGTGCGTGACAGCCAACCGTTAATGAACTCCACGTAGATCCAACAGGGGGTGCACCGACCCCGCACGATAACTGCATTTACACCTCTATACAAACACACATAACATAGGCGTTAAAAGGCGCAGCTGATCCGTTACGTTAGACCTCACCTGAGCTGTGGCAGCGCTAGGAGCTGCAGCTGGTCCTTCCTCCATGCTTTGGAAAATTTCATACACCGTCCTGTTGGTGCAATCGGCCATAATAGTTAGGAACCAGTCAAAGCTAATCCCGCCGTCTCCGTTTGGGGTTTAAGTGGGCTGCAGGAACCGGTGGATAAAAGAAAAAGCAGGGAGACCACTGGCCAGCTTCCTCCCTGATGGGTAAAGGCACAGGAGGGTTCACTTCGACCTACTTCCGGTGTTTCCGCCATGAAAATACGTTCTGCGCTTCTAAACGGGGTTTTATGGCCACCCTGTGGTACGTACAAGTACGCCTCGTAAG
Source organism: Fundulus heteroclitus (assembly GCF_011125445.2). Taxonomy (NCBI): domain Eukaryota; kingdom Metazoa; phylum Chordata; class Actinopteri; order Cyprinodontiformes; family Fundulidae; genus Fundulus; species Fundulus heteroclitus. Next base: position 32,679,659 of record NC_046376.1, on the reverse strand, counting down.
CGTTATTATCGCTCGCAAAAAATAAATAAAAATAAAATAATAATAATAAAAGATACAGATTTTATCACGATAATTCACCATACTCCTTTGCAATAGCTACTTAATGCATTTGAATTAGTCTCACATAGATCTTTGCACGTGCGCTTACTTGCCCCCTGTGTCTTGATTAACAGGCTTAAAATAAGGAGGAAAAAAGCTTTTAGCTGTTCTGCTTCAGCAGTTTGCAGGCAGAGCTCGAAGTGAAACTCTGGTTTCTCTAAAGGTGATTTGAGATATGTCAGCTCATGATAGATCCCACCGTGTCCAACTCACGACCCACATCTGACCCAAACCCCCAACCAGTTCTATCGGTCAGTGTTTGTAACATGCTATGCTGTGATCAGTCATATTTACATTATGCTCAATTTGACCACAAAATGCTTTACAGACATTAAACACAAAGAAGCATCCATTCCATCAGCAATCACAGCAAAAAACAGTAAACTAAGCAAATACAATAATCTACCAATCAAATATCAAGGATGAAATATTCAACTATTCAAAAAACCCAAATATGAATAAATAAATAAAATTTGAACACTAAAAAAAATCTTTTCAATAATAAGACAAATAAATAAGGAGCTCTTAAAACTGGATTAGAGATAAACAATAATAACTGCCTTAGGATCTAGCTCAGAATGCAACATAACCAGAAAAAAAAAATCAAATACAATATGGATAAAAAGATTAGATGAATTTCTAAAGTTTTGGTAAAAGCCATACCCTAAAGATACAGTTTCAATTTATTTTTAAAATTGCTTTTTTTTAGTAGTTAGCCTGGTCTCGACCAGTAATCTGCAAATCAAGGTGCCAGATTTGCCTTCAGTCCACCTAAATAAAACCCATATAGAGCTTTAAATGCTGCATTGCATTTTGAAAAATGACAACTTCTGTGTTTTATTATATATTTTCAACATGACATTTGTTTTTTTTGTTTTTGTTTTTTGCACAATTATATATCTATTTTTAGGATTTTAATAAATAAAAACATACAACATTTGCAGAACGGGGATGGATAGATTTTATTCTATGGGATGGCAATATTAGTGGAAGATATGTCAAAAATGAACATATTTTTTACTGTGCAATAAATAAATCTCACAAAGAGCACTGGTTCTTCATTGTCATTCTGTTGTCAACACTATATACAATTATTCCATGGGGGGAAAACATGTGTTATTACAGCTATCTTAAAATTAGTAGTTTGCTCGTTTTGATTTAATTTATTTTATTTTATTGGGAGCCATTGTGGACGGTAAAAAGAATATAAACTAACCAGGGAATCCCCTGGTCTCGATTAATAGCTGGCAGAGGCAGATATGTTTCGTGTGGGACTGTTCTGCTGCACCATCTTCTCTTAGTCAAAATAATTTTTAACACAAACTTTGAAAATACAGACATGGACATAGTTGTTATGCCTGATAAAATAGAAATATATAAAACCTTAAAATAAACTGAACATATATCGTAACTTAGTCTCACACTAATAATAATATTGGGAAAATCTGAGTAAATTTATTCGGAGTATTTTTTTCTCTATTTTGCACTGTGAAACACTACATTTTCTGTAACAACGCAAACACAATGAGACCCACTGAGGAATAAAATGGAAGTTGAAATTGTCCGCAATAGTTGGGTAAGCAAAGAACGTTTCAGTTTTCAGGAAGTGATTTGTAGATTAAGACATTCATTTTGATGTCATATATTCCTTTGGTTTTCATTTTTCCAGTGGTTTCTTAAAACTAATATACAGTAGTAAAGTAAATTGAAATAGAATAGGATATTATTTATAAAGTGTTGAAAAAGGCCAGGGTGATCATTTTTTGAGGTATTTTAGATGTAGTTGCTTCGCGCCATCGCGATGAAAACCCAGCCGTATTATGCAGCGTAGAAGCGCAACCGGTGGCGGAACGCATCTCGACATGTGTTGTGTCCGACTACATCAAGATACAAAAAAAAAAAAAAAAAAAAAAAAAAAAAAAAAAAAAAAAAAAAATAGGACTTTTCATAACATAAAAATCATATTTTCAAAAATATAACTTTTTTTTCTTTTTCTGATATAATGTCAAAACGACGTATTCGCTATTTTGTAAGCTCACAGTGAAGCTGTCTCCGGCGGAGGTATTTTGTCAACGTACCAAACTTGCTCCGCATTCACTAGGAAGTGCGAGGAAATTTGTGCGCTTCTTGCAGCCCATTTGCTCCATGTTAGGTTTCGGTGGGTTTTCTCTGTTACAGCTTATATGGGAGCTTGAATAGTTTCCCCAACGTAAAGGATCAGATTCACCCACAGCTCAAGACATGCCACGGAGGAAGGTAAGGGAGCGGGTTGAGGCTGCAGCAGCGCAGCATAACAACATGGCCAATGTTAGCCGCGGAGGTGAAACTGAGGATGGGAAAACGAACGCATCTGAGGCCTGATATATGTTTCTTAAAGACGTTATTCACGAACTGGGGATGTTTTTTTAATAACTCACTCCACTGCTTGGGTCGCGTTGATGCTAACAGCTAAGCTAGCTCAGCGTTGTTGAGAGACATTAGAGTTGTGTGGGTTAAATGCTCTTTGAATACTGGACTGCGTTGGATCTTCCGCCAACCGACCGACACGGCGGGCAGACCCAGGTTTAACGGTGGTAACGGTCACTGAGCCAAACGGATGAGGACGGCTTGTTTTTAGGGTTTCCCTCAGCATAGAACAACACGGTGCACCAAAACAACGCTCTGATTGGACAGAGTTTGAACTGCGACCGTGTTCATTGGTTGACTGGTTCAAATCCCGCCTCATCTTTTATTTAATTGGACGAACGCAAATAGGATGCACGGGCCTCTTGTGAAGTTGTCAAACGTGCGCCCATGCTTCCGTAGTTGGTTTTGTGTATTCCTTTGGATCTAACGGCACACCCGGGATCTCACGTATGAGATCATTGCATAAGCGAAAAATCTATAAATTAGGTTGTTAGCGCACTACATTCTGCCAGTCCTGCGACTTATGCAGCTTTCTGCCCCCCCCCCTCACAAATGATTGTTTACTATTGATCGTACTTCCGCCAATAGCGTGTGACGTCAGGGCGTCCCTTCCGTTGTTCTCGTGCAACATGTAATGACTTTCTGTGAATAACCGTTGACAGTTTAATATTTAACTACCTGTCTGGTTCTAAGTGGAGTCCGTTATGGCTGGTTTGCTTTAATTCTAGAGAGGGCAGGGTGGGCCCGAGCTTTTATGAGGCCCTGGGCAGTGTTTTATTTGGAGGGGGGGGGGGGGGGGGGGGGGATGCTGTTAACTAACTGCAATTCATACCAAAGGTTACAATTAACACACACAAGCAGCAGGAATTTCTCATTTGCATTCGTATATGAAATTTTCATATCATGCTGGATTTTGTTAGTATGTATAAAACTGGTGGATGAGTAAACTTTTCCTGTACAAGTTCTCGTGCTCCCGGAGGCCCTAAGCATCCACAAATAGTAGTTTTGTACCTTGGGCCAACTCGGGAAGAATGAAGATAAGGGCTCCATCCGAATGCCCTTAACAATAGCCTCTAGCTCCTGTTGGTCGTCCTATCACGTGGTTAACAGTTAGAACTCTATTGTGGGGAGGAAAGAGGCTTCAGACTACTGTGCCTAATTTAGTCAGCCTTTAACTTCGACGTCATTACGTGACAGAAACACTCACGGATGATGCGAGTCAGATCCCGGTCTACAGCCTTCCGAAAATTAACTACAAAGTGCGCAATCTCTCCTCTCCGGACATTTTACTTGATTTCCGTGATGGGGCTGTGACGTGATATGTCATGTCACGCAAAGGATTGTGGGATACCTTAAGGCTTCTTTGCGCTTGTAAGGGACGTTGTGGGGTTCCTAGGCAAAACTAGCTGCGGGAGGAAGCGTACAGGCTCCTTTTTCTGCCTCCTTCCTTACTGACTGCACTATTCGGACTGCACTTATCATGGCGACCGCTGACGCACTTCCACTAAGGCTAGAGAGTCCTTGCTCTATAAGGGTATTCGGATTGAGCCAAAGACTTGTTGCATTCCATTAGCCTCGGAAATCAAAAATAGGAGCTGGGAATGGACCCCTGTAAAAAGCGTTCCAGTAAACACAATCGGAGAAGTCAGGATTCCAAAATAAAAATAAATTTAAAAAAGGTTAGGATTCTGATCTGTTAAAATCGCCGTTTAATTCTAAAAGACTGGTCTCCAGAATCTATGATTGCATATCCTCTTTTAAAAACACAACACTAGATAAGATCAGAGCAGACTGTGTGGATGAGCTGGGGGAGGACTTGGAAAAGGACACTTGGGAGAACGCTTTACTAAGAGTAAACAACAGCACTTTCTGTGCCAAGCTAAACATAATACAATTTAAGGTCCTACATCGCATTCACTATTCCAAAGCAAGACTGGCTAAAATATATCCTAACACAGATTCAAACTGTGACAGGTGCCGAAACACTCCTGCTGACTTAACACATATGTTCTGGTCATGCCCAGCCCTGGCAACCTACTGGTCCACCATCTTTAAAACATTGTCAGAAGCATTGAGTATTAATCTTCAGCCCAACGTAGCTATGGCCATATTCGGTGCCACAGATAGAAGAGATTCAACATTAAGAGAAGGCCATAGAAATATAATTGCTTTCACAACGCTGCTTGCACGCAGAAGAATTTTATTGCATTGGAAATCCAAAAATCCACCCAAGGCATCTTTGTGGTTTAGTGACTTGACACACTTCATACATTTAGAGAAAATAAAATATACTCTAAGGGGGTCCAAGGACAAATTTCTCTCTATCTGGGGTCCAATACTGACACACTTAAGTAAACTCAAAACTGTGCCCACTTAATAATCCCCTGGCAGTTATTCTGCGTTTGTATCTGTATTTATGATTGAACCCATGTGTACCAGCCTCGGTGCGGGAGTGCCGAGATATTTGCCCTTTTTGTTATGTACGCTCATTTGTGTATAAACTGGGATATATATTTGTATGTAATCTTTATATTCGTTTATTTTTGTTTATTTATTCTTATATTTTTTTATATATATATATATATTTTTTTATTTAATTTTTTTTATTTATTTATTTATTTATTTTTTTTTTTATCTATTTTTTTTTTTTATTTATTATTATTTTTATTTTATTTATTTATTTATTTTTTTTGTTTGTTTGGATTGGTGTCTAACATGTTCTTGGGATTGGGGTTAAAATATAAATATGAGTATCATGTCTCTTGTAATCGAAATCATTTAATGTATCACTGATGCTCATTTAAAAAATAAAGATAAAAAAAAAAAAAAAAAAGGTTAGGATTCTAATATGGTGATGGCCAGGAAAGCTGTTGTTCATAGTACCTCTTATAAACGTCATTTAAAGTTGTAGTTTCCACATGCTAACACCAATTTTAATTTGCTCAGTTCAGAGTTGCAGCCGCTACATGTTACATTAAATTCAACTTTAGTGGCCGTTACTGTTGATTTTTCCAATCGGGTGCCGGGATTTCGGAGTTCCAACTGCAAATGGAACGCAACATAAGGCGTGTATCATAATATATCATAATTTTTAACTTTTCCTGTTTGATTGTGTTTGGGTTGTTGTCCGTGGTACCTATTTGTTTATTTATTGAAAAAATCTGAAGGAGAGAAATATGTTTTAAAAAAAACAAATCAACAAACAAACCATGTGTGACTGAAACTGAACATAGTTCAGTCCAGCTGAATGTTTCAGAACAGTGATGAGGTGTTACGTTTCACAGAATTTACGCATCCTTGTTCATCACAACGGCTTCCCACTGCGAAAACAGCTCTAGCAGAAGCTGCAGCTCAGATTAGAGCTGTCAGTCTGATGAACGCTGAACAGCCAGAGGACCCATGCTTATCTGCACCAATGTGTAAATTCATACTTATACAAAAAATATATTGAAAAACATTTTTGGTATTTTGTACTTAAATGTCTTTATTGAGATCAAAGTGGAACCAAAGTCAAAATTCCTTGTTGTATGAAGCAAATTAGAGATTTAAAGCTAATTCTGATATGTGGTCGCGGTTTTTCCACGTGAGAGGCACGTGTCTCCAAAGGCACTTTTCGGCTCAGAAAAGAGATTTTAAAAACAAATCGTGTAAAAGGAGATTGGAATTTTTTTTAAATACTTTCTGATTCTAAAATTTCATGAAATTTACCCTTAAGAAATAAGTGGTTAAACATTGCTATAAAATTGAACTGGGTTTCTTAAATCCAAAGGGTTAACCATAAGGCTTATTTTAAGGATTTCTTGACAAATTTGTAACGGGGGACGCTGATCTGAAGGTGATAAATGGAAGGGGATCCCTGCTGAATAATTCACTGGTATAAAGAAAGAGAAAAGGGATAAAGGTTCAACCTTTTGTATATTTATGCTCATTTGTGGTGGTATTTTTGATAAGAAGAAAATCAAATCGATAAATTAGCTAATGGCCGTTGTTTGTTTCCCAGAGAACGGCAGGCAGCAGCTCGGATGGGACAGAGGACTCGGACTTCTCCACCGACCTGGAACACGCCGAAGCCGCAGAGCGCGCGCACAAACGCAGCAACACGCGTCTGACCCGAGCCTCCCTGCGCCTCAGCCAGAGCTCTCAAGGTAGACCTCTGCAACCACTGCGGTCCCCACTAAATAATGAGTACAGGGATGTTATTGAGGCTCCAACACACTAGAATGTTTTCCTTCCAGCTTTGCTCAGTTTTGGGGGTTGTTGGCAATATTTTAAGGCAAGGCAAGGCAAATTTATTTATATAGCACAATTCAGTACAGAGACAATGCAAAGTGCTTTACATGATTAAAATATAGGAAAATAAAACAGAATAAAAGCAAGTAGGAACAGAATGTAGAAACAAAAAAGAACATTAAAACAGTTTAACTAGAACAGTCAAAGGCAATTTTAAACAAATGTGTTTTTAATCTTGATTTAATAGAACTCAGGCTTTCCGCACTTTTACAGTTTCCTGGAAGTTTGTTCCAGAAAAGCTGAGCATAGGATCTAAATGCTGCTTACCCTTTAAGGATAAAGGGTTTAAAAAATCTTTGAGGATACAAAGATTGCCTATCTAATTAAAAAATGTAAGACATTTACCATGTTTATAAAACCTCTGATTCTGATTTATTTTCTTTCACTTTACTGGAAAGTATTTACAGTGTCGTAACACAGGACGAAATATTTGACCCATGAAATTGTCAGAAATCTTTTTAAAAACTATCAGGAAACTGTTTTGGATGATTAGCCTACCATTTTCATTTAATGTAATTTATTGAGAAACAGAGCGTGTCATGAACAGTGTTCGAGGCCATACTTGTGGCCTCGATGGAGATTGGATTAAAAAACGCTGCTTACATTATTTTCTGCTTGTACTCAAGCATATTTAAAGAGGGCTGCAAATAGGATTTGTACATCAATGTGTTACTGGTTGAGAAAATGTCCTTGTGCATGAATACAGTCCTGCTAACCTTAAGAGAATTTAGCGGTCAGTTTTTGACTATTTTTCAAAATATCACTATTTTTTATCAGTGTTATGACATATTTTGATTTGTTCTTGAAGTTCGCAAAAAAAAAAAACGATTCTATCTTGGAAACTAGACTTTAAATTTCAAACTCTGTGGGTATAATTGTCGACACTGTTTAATGCAGGAAAAAAAACAATTTAATTTAAATAAAGCGTTATCTCGAGGATGTCCTTCATGACACAAAGGCTGGCTCTGCCTACAGATACTGTTCTCATTGTTTCATTTGGGTTGAAGAGGTTGATTCAATGATCAGCAGTTTGTTTTAGAAATATTACAGGTATTTTGAACAAGGGACATACCTTAGGCTACGGCAGGTGTGTCCCTGAAGGTGTGTTTGTGTCTGAGACCCCTGATCTGATTAACCATCTGGGCTCTGGCTGGATGTTTAGTGTTGTTGCTGTACTGGTCGGTGATGAACCTTACGGTGATTTGCCTGGTTCTGCTGGAGGTTTTTCTCCCTGTTAAAGGGGAGTTTTCCTCTCCACTGTCGCTTCATGCATGCTCAGTATGATTGCTGCAAAGCCATGGACAATGCAGACGACTGTCCCTGTGGCTCTATGCTCTTTCAGGAGGAGTGAATGCTGCTAGTCAAGGAAACCCAATGTACTGGGTTTCCTTGGATTGGAAACTTTTAGACCAATCTGTATGATTTGATTGAATTTGACTATGTAAAGTGCCTTGTATCATGTATCATGAATTGGCGCTATCTAAATAACATTTAATTGAATTGAATAGAACCATGAAGCCTTCCGGGCTTTATTAATATTTATTTAGAATATGCACACGTGTTCTACAGTTTGACAAATTACAGATGCTGGATGGTGCTTTTAGAAAAGAAAATGCTGAGCTTTTATTTAAAAAAAAAAATAATAATAATTTAGGTGATTTTAAGGTATTCTTAGTAAAGTGTCATCTTCTTCCTTTAAGATAACTGCACCGTGCTGCGCAGCAGCTCACCGGCTGCTCCAGCTCAGGATGAAGGGCCAGATTCAGCAGCGGAGTCGGCCGCGGCGTCAGTGGCAGCCTCCGTCTTCTCTTCTGGACGCAGGATCACACGCAGCCAGCAGGGGGCAGCAAACACCAAAGCCAAAAAATACCCTTTGCGTCAGAGCAGGTCATCAGGCTCAGACACAGAAGCCAACGGTAAGTCTAGCGGTTCTTTCTTTCTGTCTCAGATAAAGCTGTGATTTGAGGGAAGAACTGGGGGGCATGAAGCTGAGATGTCAGGGGACATTTTGGGCAGTGGCCAACACAGACAGGAAAGCAAAGAAAGGAGGAAAAACATGAGGTTGAAAAGAGGATCTGCATGTTTCAGTCTTTCTTCTGATGCAGGTGAGTTGATGTCATGAAGCCTCCCAGTGATGACAGTCTGTTCCTGGTTCTAAAGAAGAGGAATACATCATGCCTAAAATTGGAGACCTGTGAAAAGCCTCACAGAAAATCAGAATCAAGTTTAATCGCCAAGTAGGTTTGCACTTACCAGGAATTTGACTTGGTATTGATGGTGCAGACAAAAAATAAGAATACAGTAAAATAAGAAGTAAAAAGGATATATACACGGAAGCTGTATACACTCAGCAGACTGTGCGTTAATGTAACGCAGAAGCTTGTAAGTCCTGAACGGGGGAGAGAGAAAGTGTCCAGTTTCACAGGCGGCTCTTGGCCTTGTTCATAAATAGCTACTTGTTTGAAATTTTACGCACAATGAGGTGATGATACATCCAACAAGAAATAAAAAAGAAAGGAACAGCCATCCACTTATGGCGTTTTATTTATCAGCAGAAAATAAAAATGTTCTGGTCCAAAAATTAGGCAAATATTGTTTTAAATGGCTCTGGAATTTAGTCATATATCTAGACCTTAATCATGTTCACATTTGACTTAAAGAAGCAATAACTAAGAATTTTTTTGTAAAATCAACCTAACTCATTCTCATTTGTCACCTGGGATGGAAGTAACATTCCCGATAAACAATCATTTCTCTCCATCAACAATGTCTTAGTCACATTTTTCTCCTTTCAAACCTAGAGGTACGGTACAGAACTACTTCTGTTCAGAGTGTAGCCCGTGTTTACTTCCGGGTTATTGAGCCAATCATATGAGAGTTCCCAGGGTTCCCAAAACAGAGGGCAGCATTTGGCATTTTATCTCAGCAAAAGAGTGAGTAGCATCCTGCAAGCATGGAAGCCAGTTTTAAAAAAAAATGACAAAAGTGTTTGCACAACAGTTTGTTGTGGGTGAACCGGCTTCACTTGTCATGTTGAATTTTGCTGAGCTACGTCGTCGTCTCTCTTGAGACGAGGGGAGGGGGGATACCATGGTTTTATGTTAAACATTAGATTTTGGTCAGTGACTTCAAGCCAGTTAGGTCCTGTTCTAGCAAACCTAGCTTCAATGAGTGATGTGGGCCGTCTTCAACTAAGTGGGACGCTTCAGATTCATGTTCAGATTCAATGTTCTGTACGGTTCTTGGGTTTGTTTAAGTGCAGCTCTGCAACCCTAAGCTCTGCTCACAAAGATGTTTGTGTCTTCTCTGACATTGGGCTGAATTTCCTGGGATCCTCTGCTGGGTTGACTGACCTAGTGATCTTGAATGTTTTTTTTTTTTTTTTTTGCTGTAGAAGAATGGACTCAGAATATCTGAACGTAGAAGTGCAGCTGTTATTGTTCCCAGGTGTTCCCACTGCTGCTGTCTTTCCGCTCTGGCGTTGTGTTAACACACTGCGTTAAACGGCTACACTCCTGCTTTCATAGAGGTGGTCACCCTATTGATACGTTGATCAGTGTGTTTGTTAAAGCCAACTAGAGATGCTTCATCTATTGCATTTTTACTCCGTTTCGCTCAAGTATAACAACTTTAAACACCGTGTGGGGACCAGATGTTTCCCCCTGCGTGTCCCAATACTTACGGCCTTCCTTGTTGTGTATTCACCGTCTGTCACGAACACCCAGAGCCAGAAAGCCTAGTTTGACTTATTGAGTTGACGTCCAGCTTCCTGCTATGGCTTAGTGTGAAATCTATTGTTAGGAACTGTTACGTCAGATACCCTGAGTCTGCTCTTTAATTACAATCACTGAGTGGTGTCTCTTTTAGGTGCTGTGGAGGCGGGGGTTTACGATGGTTTGCATAAATCAAATACCTATTTTTGAAACCAGATGGAGACCAAATGGATTTGTTTACAGATCATGTGCAAAGACTGCAGATGCACTGCTCTGAGATCGGTATGCTGAACCCCATCGCCGATTTTATTTTGAGAATTGGGATTGGGTCAAAGAGGTTTGACCCAATCCCATTCGCTCTTGAGGGTCCCTAATTATTAGAATTCAAAATGTTCTTTTGTCGCTTACTGCAAAAGCGACTATCAAGCATTTATATTTTCAGCTGAGGTTACATCACATGTGTGGGTGTGAGAACTGCCGCTTTAAAGGCCAAAACGACCCATCGTTAATATTGGCATTAACCAACATTAGTCATTTGCCAACGTTTCAATCCTTTAAGCATACAGTAAATGGTCGGATATTAACAGCCGATGTTTCCCTCTTGTTGAGGTTTGTGTATGTGTAGTGGGAGGAGGGGAGGTTGCTCATATGGTCAACCACCTGGGTCCTAAAGCGGACCCACAGTGTTGAAAGGGTTGGGAAGTGTACATAATATTGGTAAATATCACTTATCAGCCGTAACAGCAATATTATCGGATAAATTAACCAAGTTAGCAGTACTAACTGTAAGCAAGTTTCTGTGTGTGTGTTCACTAAAGACTCTGGGACATTAATAAAGCTAAACATTTCCACATCCAGCATGTCCCATGACAGACGAAGGCTGAAAGGATTTAACAGAGCTATTTGGCTCTAGTATTATTAGCCTCCTTGTTACTTGCTGAAGACTTGTACTCCCTTTAAACAGCAGCCTAAATTAACCGAAATAGAACAGAAATCTCAGTGCTTTGTCTGACTTTTATGTCTAAATGTATGAAGTTTGAGTCTTCTTCCCCCAGTAGCAACTTCTACTTTGAGATGAGGTAAGCGTGGATGTGGTTGCCGTCTTATAGTAGCACTTATTTATGGCGTGTTCACTGATCAGGCAAATCTAGGATTGCACAGTTTCTGACTGGCTGATTGGACTGGAAATTGACCAGTCTCTTCCTAAAACATAAAACAAGAAATAGCTATTTGGTCATGTTAGAAGATTAACAGGAGAAAAAGATAAGAACAAAATAAATCTGTCAAAATGATTAGGGGATTAATTGCATATTTGAGGATGTGCACAACACAGTTTATTTATTGTTAGAACCGTTCCAAAAAAGCAGCTTCTATGCCATTTCTGCCTCAGACTATTCAGCGCTGCCACTACTTCTTTGCTAACATGCCACACACACACACACACACACACACACACACACACACACACACACACACACACACACACACACACACACACACACACACACATTCGTGTAAGACCTATGGACCGAGGACCGAGTAAAAAACACCTACAAAGTTAGGACTGGTAGTTCTGAGCTACTTAGAAAGATAAAGTTTTTATTTTCTGTAACTAGGTGTCACCCACACACAATACACCACTTCAGATTTTGCAAAAGAATTAAATTACCAAAAAAGTTTTTTACCATCAGTGTGAGGACCAAGGAGTTCAACCAACTTTTTTGACATTTTAAGTAATTAAGAAGTAAATGTACTTAAGATTTGAAAACAAAAATGTTTTTTTTTACGTTTTACTGATTAATGCACTGAAGAATAAACCAATGCTGTACTAAAAATGAAAGCTTGATGTTGTGTGGCTCTGATTTATTACCCCCTGATAAATGAATAATTTTAACAAAATAATCCATTGTACTTTGAATGTTTATTTTAGAAACAAAGCATTTTTTGTGGACATTAGCAGAGCCTAACAACTGTTGTTCCTAATCTGCAGCATGAATTCCTCTTGTACATTGCAGAATCCACATGCATGACTGTGATTGGATAATAGCTTGATGGGCCATCTGCAGGTTGTGAATGTTGCAAAGTTGAGGGTCGGGGAGGGGTCACTCAGTGGTTGCTGGCTCAGACTTAAGCCTATGATGTTTTCTTAAGTAAGTTAAAAATAGCCATGACTTTGCACTCAGTTTTATTCCAGGGGCATATTGTTTAGGGTCCTTTTTAGATTTTATTTATAATAATTTTTAATTTAGTTGTTATCTTTGGTATAAAAATACTTTGTTTATATACAATAAACATGCTGTACTGTCCTAAAAAGCTTGTTTTGATTAATTTATAGAAAAAGGTTTGTGTCATAATTTTAACTGAGACTGTCATAAATGTCATCATAACAGCAATTCTTCTTTTCACATATTTTAAACAGCAAAGAAATCTACTGTCCAAAATGTTAAAACTCAAGAATCCAAAATTAAAATTATTAATTTACAGGAAGAAAACAAGATACACTAGGATTTCTTGAATATCTGCCCATAATAAGCATTAATTGATCCCAAAGGTCATTTTTTATAGGGCCTAAAGTGATACCAGCAAGATCTTTGAATCGAATTATGAGGGAAAATCTGCCATTTTGTGAAACACTTGTTTTGCCTTCCTGCTGCATGTGGGAGAGGTTTTTGCAGGAATGCATGGTACCATTTGTAGGGGAAGAGTTGATAAAGAGACTGGCTCATGTATGACATTTTAACTATATCCTACAGCCTGCAGAATGGTCCATCACTGTGCTACACTGACATACCAGAAATGGGAGTGTGTTTGACACTGTTGTTAAGGCTAGGAAGATTGGATCTGGGTGTGCATGGTATTGTTGTGAAGAGCCTGATTAAATGATTAAAACCAGTCCTCCCCCTTCTCCATAACCCATTTGCAAGTGCCAGAACTCAACCCTAAGATGATGATTGAGGCCTTTGAGGCTTTCTATTAGGCATAGGCTGGAAGCAAATACTCTCTTTCATCAAAAGCTTAAAAGCAATCTTTTTCTGGGGCTGAGAGGAGGGCAGCAAGTGAACAATTGGAGCATGCACAGAAGGTTGAATAGGGGTTCCCTCAATGTCAGATAGAGACATTTTCCATCTGGCCTCTGAACCTGCTAGGACGCGATTGGAGGCCCAAAAATGACCCACCCATACCGTCACCAACCTATGGAAAGTGGCATTAAATTATTTTTTGGTCAAAAGTTGAGTTTTGGCCCAGATTTGGTGATGCTTTGTGACTGAAGGAGGCCAATCTAACAGCTGACCTTTTGTGACCTTTGAAGTTTCTCCCCTTTTTGAGGCACTTTTCAGTGGAGGATTTTGATTAATCTCACAATGTAACATCTCCTGGTATTACGGAACACAACCCCATTAGCGGCTAAGGACTGTCACTGTAGCTAACCTGAAGTAGCTGTAGGAAGGTTCCTGTGCTCCACAGATACACCAGAAATGGGAGTGTGTTTGACCCGGCTGCTACGGCTAGGACGCTCTGATCTGGATATGCATGTTATAGTTGTGAAAAGCCTGATTAGACAATTAAAACGATACCTCCCCTTCCTCCATAACCAGTTAGGCAATTGCCAGAACTTAACCCTAACATGACAACTGAGGCCTTCTATTAGGCATAGGCTGGAAGCAATGACTCTATTCCATCAAAAGCTTGAAAGCTATCTTTTTCTGGGGCTGAGTTGGGTGCAGCAATTGAACAATAGGAACATCCACAGAAGTTTGAATAGGGGTTTTATCAATGTCAGAGACATCTGTTGTCTGGCCTCTGAACCTGCCAGGAGCCGGTTGAAGGCTCCTTGCACCATAACTCTGGGCACCATAGCGTCACCAACCCATAGAAAATGACACTAGATCCCTTTGTGGTCAAAAGTTCAGTTTTGGCCCAGATTTGGTGAGGCTTTGTTACTGAATGAGGCTAATCTGACTGCTGACCTTTTGTGACCTTTGAAGTTTTTCTTCCTTTTGAGGCACTTTTCAGTGGAGGATTTTGCTTCATCTCACAGTTTAGCATCTCCTGGTAATGCGGAATACAACCTTGTTCTTACCGTTTCTCAGTACAAGTATCAAAATCACGCGGTCTTTTCCTGCTCAATGGTCCTCCCGAGAGTTCAGCAGCCTTAATGAGCTGAGCTCTGCTTTCAGCCTGTCACCAACCCGTTAAGCCCATCATCCCCGCTGTTACCAGTCTGTTTTCATGTCTACCTGTTACCTGCTTCTCCAGGACTCTTGTGTCATCTACACATTGTTTAATTATATTACAAAAAATGTCAACATCATGTCTAGCTTGAATATCATGTTCCCTGTCTGGGCATTGAATAAGTCTGAAGGCATATAACTATTTTTATTTATGCATAAAGCGGGAAAATACACATTTGGTTGATACTTATTCAATCTATGTTTTGCCTACTCTATAAAAATGTTACTGCCTATATCTTAAATAATAAACTGATCACTGAAAAAGGCATTCAATCTGGTAAGATCTGTCCAATTTGGGTGCAGTGCCAAAAGAACACCTATAGGAGGAGCAGTAGAGAACCAGTTTGGTGGAAACCTGAGTGCAGTTGCAGAACTATACACTAGAGGGACCTAGTGAGTAGAGAATTGTGAACTTTCAGACTCATTTCACATTAAAAATGAGGGCCTTCGTAAAAAATACAGAGTAACATCTATATGGCTAGTAGAGCTCATTACTATATGAAACAAAGTGAGGGCCAGGAAAATGTCCTCACTTCCCAAAATTGACCTCACTTTGTTGGTTAAAAACTGGTGATGATCCTCACTCTGACGCATGAACATACACACACGTTGGTATGTGCATCGTTGTGTGGACCTTCCTCTGACTTCCATTCATTTTCTATATCTGTCTATCCCTTAACCCTGAATCTAAGGGATCAGGTACTAACTGTAACCTAAACCCAATTCACACCTTAGCCCTAAACCTAAGCATTAGCCCCACTTGAATTGTGTGGACCTTGGAAAATGTCCTCACAATGCCAATAGTCCTCACAACGTTGGTCTAATGTCAAGTTGTGGTCCTCACAACGATAGACATACACACACACACACACACCTCACCTTCTGTGTTAGCTGAAGGTAAAAAAAGAAGAAAGAAAACTGGATAGAAAACAGGTTGAAATATGTGCTTTCATTTGGCAGCCAGGGTCTCACAGCTGCCTGCTCTGCTGCAGAGGAAACATCATTCTTCAGTATTGGATTTATCTGAGGCCTGCCACTGCTGGGGGCTGTTAATTGCATCTGTATGTGTGGACATATGTGGGCTGCAGAGACTCCCCTTTAAAATAAATCACGAGGAGTAAAAAGCGGGAAATTGTTGTTGTTGTTTTTTTTAACTCAAATGAATTAACGGCAGATTTTCGACTTTAAATCCTCCCCAACTTGTCCAGCAGACGGCAAACAAGGAGCAGAGCGGGATGAGACGCCACCGCGCACCCCAACAGGCAACGCCCCGTCCTCTGAGTCAGATATCGAAGCCTCCAGCCCGAGCAACGACCACGGGTCTTCTAGCAACAATATTGTAGTTTCACAAGAGGAGGACGAGAGACTGGCGAAAGAGCTGTCGTTGAAAGAGGCCGCCGCCCACGACCTCTCCCATCGACCCAAACGGCGCCGTTTCCACGAAAGCTACAATTTTAACATGAAGTGTCCCACGCCGGGATGCAACTCACTTGGTAAACGCCTCGCGGCCACGTGTTTTTCCCCAGCTCAAGCGCCACAGCCCTTTAAATTTACTGTCGTTCATCGGCGAGCGTCTTCCTCTTGTTCTCACCCTTCCTCTCTTTCTCCCAGGTCATCTAACAGGAAGACATGAGAGACATTTCTCCATATCAGGCTGCCCGCTCTACCACAACCTCTCCGCAGATGAATGCAAGGTACATGCTCACACAGACACAACAAAACAGATCACTGAGGATTTCAGACGAAGACGTGTGTGGAGCCATGAACAACTAGTCACACAAAGCCCCGAACAGTGAGCGGTGCCCAAAATGACACAATTACACATGGCTGCGTGCAGTGCCTCGCAAAAGTGTTCACACCTACAGAACCCTTTAGATGTTTGTGGGAACAGAAAATGGTCCTTTATGTGATTAAAAATAAAAACAAGGGTTGAAAAGCCTGATGTGCATTAGTATTCAAGCCCCGTATGTCCGTACTTTCAGTACAATTACAGCTGCAGTTACAGCTGCAGGTCTTTTGGGTTTTGGCTCTAGCAGCTTTGCACATCAAGTTGTTTTTGTAAAATGGATCAAGCTGAGTCAAACTGGACATCAGTTTTTTAATTTTGCCACAGATTCTCAATGGAAAGCATGCCCGGGCTTTGACTGGACCAATCTATCGCATGAGTTTCAGGGGCTGGAAACAAATGGCAGAAATACCAAACAAAGTACATGGTGCTTCTCTGGTTGTAGCGTTACTTTTGCGAGGCGCAGCTCGCGACGGGTAAACCGGTCCACACCCAGACCAAGTGTCCGATGAGTTCATGTGACGGAAAGCAAGGGAGGCAAACAGAAATTGGCATGCTGTAGAAAGACGGAGGAGGCTGCTGTTGTGTTGTTGCTACGGGGCTCCAGACGGTGTTGATCTGTGTGACAGGGCAAGGCAACGACGCGCGACAAGCAGGCCGAAGAAAGGGCGCTGTCGCACCGGCAGGATGAGAACAGACACTCCACGAGGAACCAGGTAATGTGCAGGAGAGCAGACTCAGTTGACCTCCACACACACACACACACACACACACACACACAGTGCTTTGGAGGCAGGAACAGCTGAGGTCACACTGCTTCTTTTCAGTGTAGCGAGGTCAAAGCGATGACAGGTTGCTCTCACTTGGTTCACAGCAAAGTAACCATCTGATGTACCTGTTTACTACATTTGACAAGGCAGGTCCGTACTCATCAGCAGAGAAAACATAGTTTTATTATGTTTTCATAAAATGGTCATATATTAATATAGAATAGAATATTGTATCCGTTTTCCTGGGCAGATCTCAGGGCTCAATACAGACACGTCTACTTGATGTGGCTTTGTTTTAATTATGTAGCTCCTGGTCTCTCCTCTAAAGCTATGTAAATGGTCGAAATACCACACGTACTCTGGCTGTTTATCCCATTCTAAATGTTTGAAAGGAGATTATGAGATGGAAATAAAGAGGAAAAATAATCACCTGGTAAAAAAGTCCTACTCCTATTTATTTCAAGGGCTTCAATTTAAGATAAGAATTTAAGATATTAAGAATCTTATTGCGGGACAATAAGATTCCTGTATTTTTTCACAATGGGGAAATTCCGGTGTGTCAGTGGAAAAGAAACACACAATTATTAGCAATGAGAAAAGGAAGAACTACTCTAATCTAAAAATTAGCTCTAAAGGAACAGCAAGAACAGTAATTACCTGCATAGATATGGCACAAAGCAGTAGAAAATACTCCAGCCACATGATAATATAATATTTTAATTCTCATGATATGATAATCTTGTGTAAAATTACCATTGTGTTAACACAGATATTTAAAACTAAAATGAGTCTAATTGGTTTAAAACAGCAAGCTATCCATCTCGTAGCTTGCCAACTGTAACGTTGTTACCATGCCTTCTTTAGCTTTAACACCATGGCTGTCTACTTTGAACAGCAAACTGCGTGGGTTCGCTGGCACTTTGCTTTATAGATATTGAAAAGAAGATCCCCTACGTTCTAATGTTTCTCTCAGGCACGAAGTCTGTTGAAGTCGGCATGACTGAAGTCGGCATCGAATGAACCCCCCACCACTTTTAATTCGTCCCTGGACAGACAGTCCTAAAAGAAATGGAAGGATTTGTGAAACATTTCCAGTTTATATTTTTTTAACACAAAAGGCTTGAGTTAGGGATTGGATGGTCAGGTAGCAGCTCGTGGATGACTGCCACTCCCCTGAAGGCTCCCTGTTGACGTGTTTGTGGCTGTGCGGTGTGTCAGGCCCCCACAGAGGGACAGCTGCGCTACAAGGACAAGGTGACGGAGCTGAGGAGGAAGAGGAACTCTGGCCTCAACAAGGAGCAGAAGGACAAATATACCGTAAGTAGAAGAGACCTTGCCGTGTGCCCCCCCCCATCCCCCCCATGCTATGAAGTTCACCCTGTTGGCATTTTCCCCCACCTGCTCCCAGGAACACCGACAGAGCCACGGGACGAGCCGGGAGCCGCTGCTGGAGAACATCACCAGCGACTACGACCTCGAGCTGTTCAGGAAAGCGCAGGCACGTGCCTCGGACGACCTTGTAAGAGAGAAAACTCATCTTCACCTCCCGCCCTTACACTTTTCTTTGCCTCCTCTTTCGTTGTTACTACCCTTCCCCCGTCCCCCCTCTCCCTCTGCCCTCCCCCCTTTCCGACCTTACTTCTCTTCTTCTCTTTTTCAGTCTGCAAACCCTCCTCTACAGCCACAGCAGGAGTCTCAGATAGTTTTGGTAGTTTGGACAATCACTTCATGTCATTCCTTGTTCGTTTTTTGTTTATTTTAGCTTCAGATGAGAGGGACTTATCAAATGTTAGCTGAAAATAAAACACTTACCTTCATTTAATCTTGCTTTTCATCTGTCCATGTGAAGTTTATTGTATTATTTCTTCATCTGACTTTTTCTTCCCGCACCGTTAATAATCTTGGCTGGTTCCCTCCACTGAGGCATTTCCTAAGCGTGATCTCTGTCTCATCTTAACCGCTTTCCTCAATAATCGAAGCTTTGTTCCCATCTCTCTCCCCCCGTCTCCGCTCCTCCTTCTCGCCTGCTTCGTCCCGTGTCTCCCTGTCCCGTCCCGTCCCGTCCCGTCCCGGCTATACAGGAGAAGCTCCGTCTGGCCGGCCAGGTGTCGGAGGGCAGCAACATGATCAAGACCATCGTGTTCGGCCGTTTCGAGCTGGACACCTGGTACCACTCGCCGTACCCAGAGGAGTACGCCCGCCTGGGGCGGCTCTACATGTGCGAGTTCTGCCTCAAGTACATGAAGAGCGAGACCATTCTGCGCAGGCACATGGTAGGGTAACCGGTGTTGAAGACTTGAGTTGGACATTTGGGTGAAGGCAGTTTTTTTTTTTTAAAAACCCGTTGGTTTCAGCGTTTCACTAGTCTGGGGACATTTTCCTGAAGTCATTCTCTCTGTTTAAGGCCAAGTGCGTGTGGAAGCATCCACCAGGTGACGAGATCTACAGAAAGGGGAACATCTCTGTCTTTGAGGTGGATGGGAAGAAGAACAAGGTAAAACCCGACACTTTCATCTCTAGCCTTCTTACGAACATCATGTGAGGGCAAATCAAGGTGCTCTCATTTTCATCAGCGATGCAACCTTGACAACAACTTTGAAAGAGCTCTGCTGTCTCCCCCCCCCCCCCCCCCCCCCCCCCCCCCCTGCTGTGCTCTTTCCACTGCTAGATTTACTGTCAGAACTTGTGTCTGCTAGCAAAACTTTTCCTGGACCACAAGACGCTGTATTACGACGTCGAACCATTCCTCTTCTACGTCATGACGGAAGCAGACAACACCGGTTGCCACCTAGTCGGATACTTCTCCAAGGTAAGACAGGAGCCGAGCTTCAGAATCCTCCGGCTGCTCTGCTTTTTACAACGACATTATTCAGCGATACATTACCCAGCATCCCTGGTGATGATGTAGGCTTACAGATGATGAGTGCTCCGAGATTTGAAAGCGTTCCGCGCTGTCAGGCAGAATCACACCACTGGTTAAATCTTTATTTTTTTTTATCCTCCCACAGGAGAAGAACTCTTTCTTGAACTACAATGTGTCCTGCATCCTCACAATGCCACAGTACATGAGGCAGGGCTACGGAAAGATGCTCATTGACTTCAGTGAGTACAGACTCATCACCCATAGCTAGGTTTTACTCACTGGTCTCCATCATGCGCCGAAGAATGTCACCTTAAAGTACTTAGTACCTTGAAAACCTGCTGCAAACATTGATCAACATTCTCCCCTGTCCAAAAAGGCTACCTGTTGTCCAAGGTGGAGGAGAAGGTGGGCTCACCTGAGCGCCCCCTGTCGGACCTGGGTCTGATCAGCTACAGAAGCTACTGGAAAGATGTTCTGCTGCGGTACCTGAACAATTTCCAGGGAAAGGAGATCTCCATCAAAGGTTGGAATGTGCTCAAATCAAATACTAATTTTAAAGGCGCTTTTATTAACTCTGCACACCATGGATTCAGGCCTGTGAGTGAAAACCCACGTTTAAAGCGTGCAGCCATGTCATCATATCCAGGCTTTCTGCTGCATCTTAAAAAGTACAGAGAAGTCTTATGTTTAACTGTCTATTATCTGTCACTTCTTCAATGGACTTAAGCACTCATTTGTTCCATATGCTGTAGTTCTGGCTGAGGGTGTTAGGCATTAATACCCTTTGACAAAGCGATAAAGCAACTGATGTAGGAAAGGAAGCCGGGACCTGTTGGAAGAGATTATAAGTCGGACAGTCAGCCTGAAGCCCTGTAAAAACATCTCCCATAAGTGACTTATTATGGATTCTTTCTCATGAAAGCGGGATTTATTTAACAAAGCTTCAAATCAGTGATTTCAGTTGTCTACGAAAAGTAAAAGCCACACTAGTATCCATTCACAAGCTTATTGCATATTGTGTTTATAAGTGAAAAAGCACTGGGGTCACATGCTGGAGCTAGACCATTTAGAAAGATAACTTCAGGAGTATTTTCTGTCAGTCACCCTATTCTTAAATCTCATTCCCTCTCTCTGACGTTCTCAAGGCCAATTTGTACCGATCAGAGTTGAACCTGGATGTCCCACAGTGCTGATCCCGTCACCCTGAGCTCCTTTAACTCCTCCCTCATTGTTGCAGAGATCAGCCAAGAGACGGCAGTAAACCCGGTGGATATTGTCAGCACACTGCAGTCCCTCCAGATGCTCAAATACTGGAAAGGAAAGCACTTGGTTTTAAAGAGACAGGTGAAAAACACAGGCCTTTTTTTTTTATTATATATATATACTAATAATAATATATATATATATATATATATATATATATATATAATATATATATATATATATATATATATATATATATATATATATATATATATATATATATATTACCTGTTGTATGCCCGTCTAGTCACTAACTACTTGTCTTTTTTTCCTTCTCAAAGGACCTTATTGACGACTGGAAGGCAAAAGAGACTAAACGTGGTAACGGAAAAAACCATTGACCCCACAGCTTTGAAATGGACCCCCACCTAAAGGGACATAAACAGCCTCCTTGTTTTTCCAAACACCCCACGTATAGATAGATCCTCCTTCGCACACCGGCATGCTCTTTGACCCCGAGCCTAAGTCCCTACAGCTGCAGCAGAGTTACATCCTAGTACAGCTAACCATTTCTTTGGGTTCAGACAGTTTCTGCATTGACTTAAGTAATAGAAGTATGCCACTATCTTCACTGTACAATGTTTTTTTTTGTAAAATAATTATTAATACTGGGATTACACCCTAAAAATACAATACATTAGCAGGAAGAGTAGAGAAGATGTGGAGGAGGTTGGACCTGGATGTCTACTCTTTTTAGATGAACTGGACTGCTAACGTGCACTGGGGTGGGGGGGGGGGGTCTATACTTGGACTAGGCCATTAAATTTAAATGGTTCATAAATTAGAAATCATTACTAATAAAAAAGACCTTTTATTAAGATAAAAATGTATTGATCTCCAAAAAAGAGCTTGTATGTTGTTAATATAGATTAACTACTTTAACCAACTAACTAATTCATGCAAAGTGTTCACATATAAAGTTTTACACTTTTATTATTTGTTCCTAAATGTAATACATTTTTAGGTTTGGAGAAAAGTTAAGTGTATAGGAGGGTTTCTTTTAGGTTATTTATAATTTCTCTGTAGATTTGACTGCCCTCTTTTCAGGGCTACACCCACAGTGTCTTGCAAAAGTATTCACACCCACTGACTTTGACACATTCTACCTTGTTGCAAGAAGAAACATCACTGGAACCTCCTCAGTCTCAAGTCTTCTGCAGGTTTTCTTCCCAGATGCCGCCTTTATCTAGCTCCTTCCATCTTCCCACCAACTCTTACCTGCTTTCCTGTCTGCACATTGAGACCTTTTGCAAGGCATTATGAAGCCGTTAAATACAGGATGGCTGAATCGAGCGTTGGATTGGGCTTAGATCTTTGCTGACCCCATGTGTTATCTGAAAAGTGAAAATAATAGAGCACGGCTCGCCCACCTCCTCCCAGTCCCTTCATTTGTAACGGGCACCAGACACGCCTGCTAATCCAATCTGTGACAGTCAGCATCGAACGGGAGCTGCGTCTCGTTTTGTTGTTGAGATGCAACGCAGGTCGGCAACACGTTGACCTATGCAAACATGTCCTGGGTGATAAAAACCAGCTGGCCTGGCTGCGAATTAGAACAAGACACCCTTAAAATGTACAGTCTGTAAGAATAAGAGCCCTGAACCAGAGGGCCTTTAAAATATGGCCCATAAAACATTAAGTAAGCACTTACGGATAATATAGAGACACCCATTTAATAGTTTAAGATTTGAATTGGAAAGTGCCCTTAAGTTTATGCAGATTCTGCTACTCTTTACTAATTACTGGTTACTGATAACTTCAGCTCTTTAGAAGAATAGAAATATACTTTATCGTCTCGCAGTGGGAAAGTACTAGAACTAAAGTAAGGCATCCATGGAATATGAAAGAGGAGTAAACAAGCTCTTCCTACCACTCCACATCTGAAGTCAACGTTTTAAATTGTCTTAGATATAGAAATGTAAAAACAGATTTAGAAAAGTTGTGATGTCTAAAATTTGTAAAGTTAAAATATAATAAATGGCATCAAAATGGCTGTTTGAACCCTAAGAAAATGACCTGTTTGGCTCCTCTCCCTTGCAACAAACATGTCTAGTGTCTTATGTTTAATCTATCACTGCAGTCAGTTTGCAGGGAAGCTATAGCTGCCACTGGCCTCCATGTTTAGACTGTACTATCAGACAGGAATCTGCCTGGATGTGGACGTGTGATCACCTCTTGCCTGTTTTTACTGTTTTTGCATCTCTTGTGATGTTTGAGGCGTAGAGGACTATACACACATGTTTGTTATGTATCCTTTAAAGTTCTCAGTTCAGTTTTATACTTTTTCTAACTCTGAGGTTTTACTACTGTTTAACAGTTCAAACAACTATTGTACTGTATTTTCCTTTGTACTATGTGTTGACATGGACATTTGTAGTTGTTTCCCCAGTTGGTGTTTTGCTTCTTTTTATTGGATTAATCTTATTATTTACATTTTTCTCATGTGGTATTTATATTCTTAAAAAATGTATGATGACTGACTGTATAGCGTAAAGGGATGTTTATTTAGCTGGGCTTGCTTCCTTGTAAATATATTTATTCAAGACCTATATGTAGATCTGAATGTGTTTGAAAGTTCTTGAAAGAGGGAGAATCTCGGGTCATCCATCTCACCAAACATTGACAGAAATCATTTACATTTCACAGGTGTATTGCCCGCTATAAGCACAGCCAGCCAGAAGCAAACTAAGCTGCTGTTTATGGGCCCCTCCCATAAATACTGAATTTTACCACAGAGCTAAGCATTTTTTGAGAATAACAATACTATTAAATTTGATTTCACAGATTCAGTGGAGATACATTTAAAAAAATATTTTTAAATTTGATATCTAATGAAGTTGGCAAGTTTAACTTTGTGAAAGTCCAAAGAAAATGTTTTCCATTGTTTAATTTTTTTGCTGACATTTGAATTTGATGCAATGGGTTTAATCTTTTCTTTGGGCTTCAGCTCAGTTTGTTAATAGATAAATCTCAGCAAATAGCAACCATTTATCCATGATTGCTCACAAGCTCAGCCAGTTAAACTTGGTTCCATCCCCCAGATTCCACCACAGATAAATTGGCCCAAAATCAAATTCTGTTGTTACAGCTATATAAAAAAAAACAGACGAATGAACAGGTGCTTTTGATTTTTTTTTTTTTTTTTTTTTTTTTTTTTAGTTAAATTAGCATATCTGGCAGCCCACACTGCCTGACGGATTTTGGTTTGGTTTTTGAAATAAGCTGATTAAACTGAGTGGTTGTTAGCTTAGTTTTATACTGCTAGCTTTACTTTCTATTTGGCTAACCTTTCCTTACCTAGCTTCTCCCTGGCCTAAGAAAATCCAATGGTTGTGTATCATACCTAACTGACTGCTGTCTTAGCGTAGTTTAACTGGTATTTAGCAAAGCAATCTTCATGGTTTAGCATAGCTTTGTATATTGCTAAGCTAACTGACTGGTGTTTTCGCTTAGCTTTGCATTTTGCCATCCTAAAACTGCTAGCTTAGCTTTGTACTTGGCTTATAAGTAACTGCAAATTTGCTTTTAGTTTGCTAAGCAAACCAATTACTTGCCTGACACAAGATTTGTCTTGTGATGAAAAGTGTCAACATGTGTTTTTTTTTTTCATGATGCCATTTTCTTCTGGAGTTCTAATGTCATTTTTCGTTTTTCAAATTAGCTTAGTTGTACATTTTTTTCAGTGTGGTCTAATATATGCTTTCTGTAAAATGTATCAAGTTTGAAGATGTTCTCAAAGCCCCCCCCCCCCCCCCCCTTTCATGTCTCTTCATGCCTGCAAAAGCATTCACCCCTTTTGACATTTTTCATGTTTTGTTGCCTCACAACCTGGGAATAAAACGGATGGTTTGAGAGTTTGCACCAATTAATTTCAACTTTGAAGATGCATTTTTTTTTTTATTGTGAAGCAAAAAACAAATGGACAAAATAACAGAAAACTTCAGTGTGCAAAACTGTTCACCCTGCCTGAAGTCAGTAATTTATAGAACCACCTTTTGCAACAATTCCAGCTACAAGTGGCTTTGGCTGGATCTCTATGAGCTAGCCACATCTTTCCATTGGAATTTTTGCCCATTTCACAAGTAAACACTGCTCAAGCTCCATGTTTCACTTGTGAACACTGTTCTCCAAATCTAACCACTGGTCTTCAATTGAATTGAGGTCTGAACTTTGACTAGGCCATTCCAACGCATTTAAATGTTTCCCCTAAAACCACTCAAGTATTGCTTTAGCAGTGTGCTTTGGGTCATTGTCTTGCCTGAAGGTGAACCTATGTCCCAGTCTCAGATCACAGGCAGACTGACAGGTTAGCACCATCCATCTTTCCCTTGTCTGGGACCAGTTTCCCAATACTTGCTGCTGGAAAACATCTCCGCAGCATGATGCTGCCAACCCCATGTTTCACATTAGGGATGGGGTCCTTTGGGTGATGGGATGTGTTGGTTTGCACCAGACATAGTGTTTCCTTGTTGGCCTAAAAGTTACATTTTAGTCTAATCTGACCAGAGCACCTTCCTCCATACTCCTTTTGGGGAGTCGCCCATGTGCCTTTTGGGAAACTCAAAACATGCCTTCATCTTTTTAACAGTAATCCATGGCTTTTTTTCTGGCCACTCTTCCATAAAGCCCAGCTCTATGGAGTGTACGGCTTACTGTGGTCCTGTGGACAGATCGCTGCTGTGGAGCTCTGCAGCTCCTGCAGGGTTACGTTTGTTATTGATCACCTCCTGGCTTAGTCAGTGAGTTCAGGTGGGCTTGTCAGGTTTGCTGTGGTACCATGTGCTTTCCATTTAAAGATGATGGATGTGGTGATGCTCCAGGGGAACAACAAAGATGTGGATATTTTTTCTAACCCCACCCTTACTTGTACTTCTCAACAACTAAGTCCCTGACTTGTTTGGAGAGCTCCTTCGTCTTCATGGTGTGATGCCTCTTGCTCAGTGGTGCTGCTGCCTCTGGGGCCTTTCCGGAAAGTTGTGTTTATACTGACAGACCCATGTGACCAGTTGTTGCCAGATCTTGCGAAAGAAGCAAACCCAAAAGAAGCCCAACAAGCAACCCATTATACTGTAATACGTCGTCAGTTTTCATACCGTATAAATGTATGTATTAAATGTTGTATTTCTACCGACCACAAGTTTTCCTGCTCGGAAAATTGTTGTCATTGAGGGGTGTATCTGTGCATGCGGACAGATATTTTAGCCGACTCACGCTGTCTGTAACGCAGCAGCGATGCGATCAGGTCTTTTAATACCTCTTGTTGCACAGCATGATAACCAGGAAAAGGGGTTTTGTTGGCAAGGGGGGCCCTATATGTGACTTCATGTTCAAAAACGAGCCCAAAAAAAGTGCAATCTGTACCTCACGAAATTTACAAGCAACTTTAGAAAAAACAAGCACAAAGTTGTTTATAAGTTCACTAGGCAACACTGCATGTTACTCTTAGATTACACACAGGTGGATTTAATATCACTAATAATTGGAATTTTAAAGGTAATTCGCTACACCAGAAATATTTAAGGCCTTCATAGCAACGATTTTAAATTTTATTGCAAATATACATATGTATTCATAAAAAAATCTTCTCATTTCACTTTAAAAAATTGGACTAGTTTGGTGCAGATCCCCAGCCCTGGGTCTTTTTGCATGGAGTTTGCATGTTCTCCCTGTGCACGCGTGGGTTCTCTCCAGGTACTCCGGCTTCCTCCCGCAGTCCAAAAACATGACTGTTAGGTTAATTGGCTTCTCTAAATTGTCCCTAGGTGTGAGTGTGTGCGGGAATGGTTGTTTGTCCTGTTTGTCTCTGTGTTGCCCTGCGACAGACTGGCGACCTGTCCAGGGTGTACCCCGCCTCTCGCCCAGTGAATGCCAGAGATAGACACCAGCACCCCCCACGACCCCATGAGGGATCAAGCGGGTCAGAAAATGGATGGATGGATGGTGCAGATCCATAACATAAAATAAGAGTTGAAAACATTTTAAATTACAGGTTGGGGTGAATACTTTCGCAAGGCAGTGTATCCTATAAAACATCCCTGACATTTCATTTCAATCCTAAGTGTAAGGACTTTTTTTGTACAAACCCAAAGAGACCACTAAAAGCAAAGTGCACTTAATTGGTTTAAAGTTGTCAAAGGACAAGTCTATCCAAGGACACAGTTTAAATGATTGGCATACTTGACTGTGACTCTTTTTTTTATTTTTTTTTTATTTTGCAGTAAAACATGGCCTGAACATATTCTCTTTTTCTGAAACTTGGGAGAACCTTGTTTTTAAGATATACAAAAGACAACTTATTTTAGGTAGAACAAATAGCTCTTCTCTGATGTAAGAAATTAGACTTGAAATAATGTTCTTATTTTCCAGAGGGTTTCCAAACTACAAATTACTTCATCACATACAGCCTCTGTTTCGAGTGTATCAGTCCATTGTAAATATTGATAAAATGTCCAAATGTGGTGTGTCTTTTTTGTCTGCCTTGACATCACTATACCCTCTTTATTCTTGTGATATTTTTTTTCCTACTTGTCTTTTTTGTGTGCCAATGGCAGCTATAGATGGACTACTTTCAAACATGTTACAAGTTTTCAGCTCTACCTAAATATATACAGGTAAAACTTCCATCAGCTTCCATCAGTCTGCAGCAAGCTGGTGTAGTTCTGTTAATAAACTACTCACAAAGCACAACAAAGCAGTAGCGAAAAGTGGCATTGATATGTAGCTCAGTTTTGCACTCGCTTTGTCTTTCCCTTCTAATAAAAGCAATCAGTAGAACTGATAGTCCAAAGTGTTTTGTTGTCAGACGTCTCACTTTGTAATGAGATGAGGCTAAAGAAAGCTACATCATAAAAATGAATATTGCTAGTACAACACTTACATTTTCCTTCAGCTGGATTTTTTTAGATGAGTAGAAACCATCTATTAAAACTAAAACTTTTTTGTATTTTTTATAATTTTTTCTCCTTGTATGTATTTTGGAGCATTTTTGCCATTTCGGAGTTGCCATGAAACCAAAAAACAAAAACAAATACTTTTCTAAGACATTTATTGTTTCCTGAATGCAGAACATTTCAATGGCAGAACAATGCCTTTACCCTTTATCACCTTTGTGTCACATAACCACTACTTTAGGGTATTTTATTGGGAATGTATGTGTTAGACAATACTTTAAGAGCAGCTCAACTAAGAAATGGAAAAAAAA